>NW_011367170.1:5312-15721 GCF_000735185.1 Notothenia coriiceps
AGATTGGTGTGTACCGCACCGTTGTGTCTTTTCGGCCGTGCCGACACCTTCCTCCACGGATTCGACATGTTGAATCGAGAGGCTGTCGGCTAAAAAAATCACTCTGATTGGCTGTTCAGCTAGCGAATCAGTGCATGAGAAGCGAAACGGACGTGAGGGACCCAAACAAACTATTAAGAAGGCAAAACTGAGATTTCATTTACCTCCAGCTCTCGACACAGGTTCAGGAAAGCCCCGTGAGCTTCTCGCTGTGGAGTGAACATGGAACACTATTTGTTGTTTGTTTAAATCACGCAGTCTGTTCTTCTTCTCTCGGTTATCACGTGGTCTGTCTTCCGGTTGTTGCCTCTTTTGAATGACGAATACACACTACCGCCGCCTGCTGGTAAGGAGAGTTATTGCAGCTCACGCATGCGCAGTTCGTACGTGCTACTTGGAGTTTGAGACAACGCAGAATAAACACTTCCTTAGCGGGTAAAAGAAACCTAACTCTCTGCCAACACCAACATCAAGAGTGTATTGATCTACACTCACATGTCACATGTCTCAGTATGATCTTGGTTCCATTTGCCGCTGCTTTGGAAATGCCAGGGATGTTGCACAGGTTCCTCAAAATGTCCGCCCCTGACTCGCAGCAGCTCAGCATTAACATTTCGTTTTCCTCTCTCTCCCCCCGCAGGAAATTGGGAAATCAAAGGTGGGACAGTTGAAGCTGACTCCTCGGGCAACTGAAGTCCTTCAAGAGGTGCTTAACACGTGACACCCAGGGGTGAGGAGCACCCTCCTGTCCTCTTACTGCGAGACCCAGTGGCCTGACAGAGGTGCGAGGAAGGAAAGGAAAACCATCTTCCCAACTTTTAGCGCTTCTTCCTCCCTGATTCTGTCTCCTCCACTCTGCAGGGAGGAGTTCTGTTTCCTCTCTTTCTTATTTGTTTGCGAGTTTGAAGGGAACCTGGATTTGCGTCGCATCGCTCCACCAATCAGCGTTCAGCTTTTGTTTGGAAGTCACGTGACCTGCAGGAAATCAAACTAAGGACGAGGGGAGGCGTGACATGAAAGCCATTCAAGGATTCAAGATTCTCGCATATATACGTTGTTTTTTTGTTGACAAAGAATTGTGTTTACGTGGTGCTCTCCTCGCATGTCGAGTGCAGCCATATTGGTTTATTTCGATCAGTTGTTACAATCTTCTAATTCCTTTTCCTCTCTAACTTTTAATTGTTTTCTTTCTGAACATATGAACAGCGTTTGATTCTTTAATCTCGAGACTTTCGAAGAGTATTTATTTCTCGTTGCGACTGCCATGAGAACTCAACACGGCAACAGACTGAACAAACATCTCGACCTTATCGTCTACTGAACTGGGGAATATCTTAAATGTTGCAAAAAAAATGTACTGAGGAATGTACTTGTGTGGACTTGTATTAACCTGTGAATATTGTTTCACAAACTGCTGTCGTGGTTCTAAAGTGGTTCTTAATAGGCTGTCGTCTGACTTGTGTGATCCGAGGCTTACTTTTAATACGAGTCATTTCATCTGGAAATCAGCCTTATGAATCTGTTATTATCAAAGTTACTCATGTGGGCGTCGAAACATTGGTTTTCAAAGAACATGTTCCAGTCCAGCACCAGGTGAAATGACTCTATTCTTTTTGACATTTTATGGAAAAGGTGTTTACACAAGGAGGAAGCATCAAGGACTCAGTATAATACTCCTACTTTGCCATACTCCTGATTGTATATGTAAAAAAAAAAAGTACTTGATTTTGCCTCGTCTGTGGTTAAAAGCTATTATTAATATATTATCTATTTTTTTGTATATCTTATTTTCAAAATGGAACAATTTGTGACGCTCTCGTGGCTTTGCTGCTTCCCCCTTTTGACAAACTCCTTGTGCATATAATCAAAAACAATTACTGCTGTTGTGTCCCTGCATGAATACTTAGCCTTCCTTCACCTCACAGTGTTGGCCTGAAGTTGCCTCAAAATAGTGACTTTAATATTTGTTTTGCCAGCAGCGTGAATATTTATTTTGACGCACCACATGAAATGGGTTTTACATAACACTTCTTCAGAGGGAAAAACAAACCTAATTCCCTGCCAATACTTTACTGTAACCAACATCAAGAGTGTATTGATTCACACTCCTGTGGTTTTTTAAGCAGGATATAGCAAATAAGATGTCATATATATATATCAATAACATATTATGATCTTGGTTTCTTTTGGCGCTGTTTGGCTTTAGAGGCGACTCCTTCCCAGGTTTTACAGGAGGAATGTTCAGACATTTTAGGATTGTTTTCATTATTTGCTGTCTTAACAGAAGATACATCTCTGTGCTCTCAGTAAAGACAACCCAGACATGCGTACCTTAGCCTAGCTTAGCTTAGTGTAGTTTAGCTTATTGTAGCTTAGCTTACCTTAGCCTAGCTTAGCTTAGTGTACCTTAGCTTAGCAGAACTATTGGACACAATTCTACAATACACCTTCCAGTAAATCCCGAAATGTTTAATGTACCTTATTAACTACCAAATAACTGCTGTTAGAAAAATGTGTGTACTAACAAACGTTTAAGAAGCTAGCATATTTCAAATGAGCAGCAAGAGTCAAATATGTTAGCCAGTTGCTTATTCAACAGTTGTTTTATTTCACTATAAATGTAAATAGCCTACACACAAAAAGCAGACTATAGACAAGTGTGTAATTATTAGCTTTTTAACTATTTGCATTATCGTTGATAGCATCAGGCTAGCTGTTTCCAGAGTTTACTAATAAGCTAAGCTAAATGCTACATGGAAGGAGCTAAATGCTACATGAAAGGAGCTCCATACTGATTGGACAGAGAATAATTTTGAATCATTCTTTTATTTAATACAGCAAAAATGTAAATGACCTAAAATGTATTAACAAACAAGGCTGTAAACTGGTGAAGGATTATTTTCCCATTCACAGAAAGGGTTAGTGCTTGATTTCTCAGTTATTTACATGTTTTTTAATCAAACTAACCCATGCTAACTCTTGAGTAGGGTTACTGTGAGGCGTTGTAGATATGCAGCTCTGGTAGGACTGTGCTCCTGTATCCATAGTGTGCCGGCTTTACGCTCTACACCTTAGAGGCTTTAGTGGTGTTGTGCCAAGTTCGTACCGAGTTCAGTGGGTTATGAGACATACAAGGTGTGCGTGAGAGTGCGTGAGCTTCAGATGCGAACGTTGTTGTATGTCGTACATTTCAAAGTTTACTGTATCTTGCCTTGCACTTTACGAAGAAGCAAACTTAATGGGGAAAAAAGACATTAGTGTGCATGTGTGCGTGTGTGTGTTTAAGATTTTGAGTGTTTACAAGTGTTTTTTTTTTATTGATTTCATGAGAAAATCTTTAATTTATGATAAATGTATACGGACAAAAGTGTGTTGATACAATGTAATATATCTAACCAAACGTAAAAAGAATGATAAATATATAGTGGTTGTAAAATGACTCCCACAGCAGCTTGAATCTCCCAATGTTATTACATGTGTCATTCCAATGCCATTGAAATGTCTTTCCAATGTCACACGAATTGGTATTGAAATAGAATTGTAAAAATGTCACCAATATTAAGGTTATTTTAACTTCAAGCCAAAGTTTTTTGAATTATCCTGTGAAGTTACAGACTATTAATGAATTGTTTACACAAAAAGAAATGTCATACTCAGCTTTGAGTTGTTTAGCCAACATTTGGGTAAACTTTTTGTGTATAATTTTCAAATTGTAGGAAGTCTAACTTATGCTTTCATGAGCATTTTTCGTGCTGAAAACGAAGCAAAATTGCGTCCACTTCTGGGAACACATACTTGTGTTAACCATTGTTGGGATAAAATAATGTGTTGCCTACGTATCATGGTCTTTTAACCAAGGATTTCATAGTTTTTCTTTTAAAAGCATCATTGTTTTTAATTATTGTTCATTTTTTTCATACAGCAAAATGTCATTTTTGACTGAAACTCTTCCAGGGAGTTAAACAGAGCTGAAAAACTGAAAGAAAAAAAAACACAGATTGCAAACAGGCCACCATGTTTGTGCAACAGTATTCCATATAGACGACATTTGTGAACGCACCCCTGATCTGAACAGCCTACATATTGATCTATTGAGACTGTGTGCGCAACGCTGGACTAGATGTTGCACGAACCTTGTACGTTGCGAGGTGTTTTATTGTGTTATCGTGTGCAGTGTGTAACAAAGACAAAGTCAGCGCAACCCTTTGGAGATTAAATGACTTATTGAAGTGTGAAACTGGTGTCCTTTGGCGTTAATGTGTCCATGATGATGTGCAAAATGCACTTTTTGATGATGAATATGTGTCCCCGGTGTGTCGGGGAACTCACGCAGCGTCAGAAAATAAAACCCTCTCTCTTTTCCTCCGTACCCAAATCTCTAAAAACGGAGCTGATATGACGTCAAATCGGCAATGCAGACCCACAGCACCATCAGAAACAATGCCCGACTGTTTTGGACTTAATATGGTCGATGTTTACATTAGCATCGCTAGCACTCAGAGCTAACCTGTACTGGAGAGTGTGTGAAGAAGCAGGAAATAAAAAGGAACTCACCTTGTGGTATAACCGGCAAGAGAGAAAGCCTTTCAGCTCCATACTGTTTCAGAAATAATCCTTGATCTAATAATACTTGTGTTTCATCACCGCAGCATTTTAGACAGTATCTGCCAGGTCCCGCATGAGCCGGCATAAGCTCCGCCCCCTCTTATTTATTATTTTTTTCACTTAAAAAAAAAATATATATATATTCTCAAGAGAGACCTGTTTATACGCAGAATCAGCACTTTTGAAACAGGAAGTGAAATAGTGATATGAGGCATGGCTAGAATGGGTGATCTGTTTGGTTTTTTGACCAAAACACTTCATAGACATGTTTTTTATATATATTTATATATCTGAGACCTATGCTATTGCCTAGAGATAGCATGATAGGTGACCTTTAACTCTTAAAAGGTATGGTCACAACACAGTTTAACTACGTCAATCAATGATATTCTGCATATTTCAGGTGTTAAGAAGTGCTTGAATTTCATTTATGTTGTTCCCTCTTTCACATTAACCTGCTGTGCTTTAGTTTGAGTTATTTGTCTTGCAGGTGGAGATACAATTCAAGGTGTTGGTATGCTTCAAAAGTGTCAAAGCGTCTTATCCCTAAGAACCTAGGTAAAATATTTTATAGCTTTTCTCGATTTTCGGTACTCAAAGGTTTCTTACTGCATCTTCTTTCACTCCCTTTTATGAATTTAAAACGTACACTGCAAGACTTCTGTTAACCATCAAGTATAGATCAGTCTTTAAATTATTATTAAAGCACTTTATTTGATGGGTAATGAGGTGTTAAGGCTATATTCTCCATCTTTGGAAGAACTAACATTGCTTTTACACCACATACTGTATCTTCTTTTAGTATTTCTTGCCTGTAGTAAATCTGATGAGTACGTTGTGTTTCCATAAACAATAGGCTTATATTAATAAAAGCAATGCGTGGAAATAACATTTAAGCATGACTCATAAGCTCAAGGCTAACTGTTTTGTTTACAGAGACAACCAATTACAGCAGTGGATGCTCAAATGACTCATTAGGCTTTTAATTGAATCATTAATCTTGATTTTTCTCCTTAAAACACAGTGGACGTGTGCTGGATAACAAGTCTTATTGTTCCATTCCTCTGGTGTTTCCTTTGTTTTAGACAAACACGTAAAAAAAGACATGTTTTTCTTTATAAATTACTATATTATGTTATTATCGTCATACTGTAAAATTAGTTTTTATTTACACTATTACCTTTTTCCAACACACTATACCATGACTTTTCAATGTTTAATGGTTTCAGGCAACAACAAAAAAACAGGATAGTATGTGGACATTTTCCCCCAAAAAATTACTTGTTGAAAATATGCCAAAAAGGAAGTAGTATAGTATGTCGAAGATATGCAAAAAAACAATATAGTATACTGTCGAAAATATGCAAAAAAACGACAAAGTATAGTATGTCGAAAATTGAAAATAACTACAGTCGAAAAAAAAAAAAAGTGTCGGAAATATCCCAAAGAAAACGACATAGAAAAAAAATCATCCTAAAGTTCTACAAAAGAAAGACAATGGCACAGTTTGTAAAGAGAAAGATACAAGTCTTTACTTTATAAGTTGTTTCCAGGTTAGAATCATAAATGTATTATTTGTAAATGTCGTACATAAAATATAAAGGATCCAGTGTGTTTGTCAACCAAAGACGTAACTCAATTATTTGTGGAATCACCCCTGAATTAATTTAATGAAGGTGAAAGACTATAAGGGCCCTTGTTTTTTTGTGAGACAGCAGGTGTGGTACATTTGATTTGGATCTGCAGCCCCCAAAAGTCTCATGATATCAGAAAGTCAACAATTAATTTGCTTTATTACAAAAATGTGTTTGAATGATCCGCTAAACACATCTCATGTTCATCATTGCTTTGTTTTCGACAGAGTCACTCCAGTTCTGGCATGTCTTCGTATCCTTCCCCCTCCTCCTGCCTCCTCTGCTCCTCCAGCTTCTTCTTCTCCTCCTCCGCCCTCTTCCTCTCCTCGCTCACCTTCTTCATCTCCTCCTCCACCTCCTTCCTCTTTAAGTTTTGGATCTCTTCATCCTCGTTCTTCTTCATCTCCACCTTGTCCTTCTCCTCCTTGTCCTCCTGTTTTTGGTTCTGTTTCGTGTCGTAGGCCCACTCTTCGTCCGAGTCGCTGATGTCGTCGTCTTCGATATCGTAGTTGTTCTCCTGGTTCTCCGTGGTTTCGGTGAAGGAGTCGTCAATGGGCTCTGGCTCTGGTTTGTAGTTTGGGTCTTCTAGTTTTCCCCAGGTCACTTTGTCGGCCTTACGGAGGGTCACCTCCACTTTGGAGGGGACCATGTTGACTGAACTCTTCTTAACATTCACCACCTAGGAGGAAGAAAAGAGGGGAGAGAGTTTAATGGAGGATACTGAGTAAACTTGGCTAGGTATTCAATCTTGAAAATGTTTGTCTGTGGAATAAGATAACTACTCTCATTATGTAAAGGTTAAACAATGTCATAGTAAAGTAAGTCATACGTTCAGAAAAACACAATATAGTATGTCGAAAGGTCAGAAAACCACATAGTGTCAAAAATATCGGTGTGTCGCAGTTTTTCCGAAATAAATGACATATAGTACGTCGAAGAAAAAATATACGACATACTATGTACTACGACAGTTTATACTATGTCGAAAAATTGAAAAGAACTACATAGTACGTATGTACTGTATGTCGGAAATATCTAAAATAATTACCTTTTTTTTTAGAAAAACGACATATTTGTAAAAAGTCTTGGTAAAGAAATATTCAAAGTATTTCACCAATAAGTAAATCATCTTGAAAACATGTATGTGTATTAGCTCAGGCAGATGTTTGCAGACAGTCATCAGATACTCACGCCCCAGAAGCGAAAGTCTCTCTTGAAGATCTTATTGTTCTCAAACTGGATTTGACATGAGAGCTAAAGAGGGGAAAAAAGAGCGGGAAAAATGGAATAAGCAAAAACAACAAAGTGCATTTTCGACATTTAAAGATGAATGTATTACTTAATGGTTAAAGATTAAGTCAGCTCATACAATCTTTCCTTCTAAGATGGAACAACAGAAATAGACAAGAGTACTACAAACATGTACTTTAGTATTTGAGTCAATGTGTGAAAACTCACCACAGTCCGGTTTGCTTCTATGCTGCTGAAATTTGGGTTTGCGTTTTTTGCGTAAATCGTAACGATGACATTGTCTCCGGTCTGGTGCCAGTCGTACCGACACGCCACCTTCTTCTTGTCCTGCAAACACACGCAATATGATTTAAAATAGATTATTGTTGCTTCGAGAAGAACTGGAGCATCAGTAGGAACTCAATAATCAATGCCACTTAAATGTGTTAAAAACCATCATTACAAAAAGACACTGTGTTTTCATTCTGGGACATTGTGGTTCAAACGTGAAACTTATAACAGTTTTTTAAACAATATGAAGTCACTTTTCACTTCTTTAAATGTGCTTGAGCCCACTAATATCAACATTTCTTCATTATAATTCAACCTCACCTCGAATCACAACTTCTAAAATACCATAAAGTTGAATCAACAGCCCTCAGAAACACTTAAACAAAAAGTAAATATTTAAAGCCTTCAGAAAGCTATAACGCTGTTTCTTTAAACTGCTTTGTTTTAACTTTGAATCATAAATAATGAAAGTTTTTTTCTCCTGTTCAAGCTTGTTTTTGTCAGACCAAATAGAAAGCTCCAGAAGAAAAAAGCCAAGCTGTGCTCACCCATCTTCACATGGAAAAGGGTGATTTTACAGCTGTTTTCTTGGCTTTGTCCTTTTCAGCTAAATGTCCTTCTTACTGTGAACCATGTCCTTTTGTTCAGCCCCTCATATGTTTTCCCCCGGGGGGTGTACCTGCTTGGGGACCCAGCGATGGACTCCTGTGGAGCAGCCCTTCTGGTCCAGGAAAGCATTGAAATCTATTGTCCTTATGCAGCAGCAGTTCCAGTACTTATACCTAAAGAACAACATAAACACATCGTCACAGCGTGTAACAGCTGCATGATTCAAAAGCAACACTGACTGACAGTTATGTGATGATTCAAATCAACAAGAAGCAGTTTGACCTGAGAAAATGGAGAGATAAGTGCGTTGTAAATGGCTCTTTGAAAAGCAATGATGAAATACTATGTAATTCAAAAATCAGTTGGAGTTTGTTTTACTCCTGAAGTCTCCTACTGATGTCCCAGATTTGTTTTTAAAGAGGCCCTATTACGCTTTTTGGGGGTTTTCACTTCCCTGTAGTGTGTTATATAGTTTTTAGTGCATGTAAATGGTCTGCAGAGGCTAAAATCCCCAAGTTGCTAGTCCTTTGTTTACTTCCTCAACATCACTTTGTAACACTCACGCTTCTTTTAACTAGCGCTCCAACACATTGTACGTGATAGGCTAAGGGGCGGGACATCGCTGAGCGGTTGACCAATGACAACAGAGCCGGCCAGCTAACCAATCAGAGGACTCTTTAAAGTAGAGACCCTACATACTGATATACACCTGAACATCAGCAGGAGAGGACTCTTTAAAGTAGAGACACTACATACTGATATACACCTGAACATCAGCAGGAGAGGACTCTTTAAAGTAGAGACACTACATACTGATATACATCTGAACATCAGCAGGAGAGGACTCTTTAAAGTAGAGACACTACATACTGATATACACCTGAACATCAGCAGGAGAGGACTCTTTAAAGTAGAGACACTACATACTGATATACACCTGAACATCGGCAGGAGAGGACTCTTTAAAGTAGAGACACTACATACTGATATACACCTGAACATCAGCAGGAGAGGACTCTTTAATGTAGCATCGGCAGCCATAAATCCGAGAGATTCTTTGTTTTTATCTATGTTTTTCCTTCATCTATTTATTCATTGTTCTATGTTTCTAGTATCTCTCTCTGGATATTTTTTTTTTCTGTATGGTCTCTTGCTATGATGATACACTATTATAATACACTCTTGATGTATTGTTTTTTTTATGTGGATCTTAGTATCTTTTCAGTCATCATGTGTGCTATTGTGTTTGTGTCTGTTCATGTCTCTAGTTCTAATTTCCCAGGAGGCACCGCTCTTATTCACCCGTTACCTTTTTTTTTGTCTCTCGGGGAGCCGGCGCTTGCTGTTCAGCCTCAGCCTCCGCCTGTCCCTTCTGCAATTTCCTCTCCCAGATTTATGCTTCCTGTAATTGAAGAGTTGGGTGTTACTGGAGGCGAAGGCGTTCAGTAAGCATCAGTCATGTCATTTCTTAGAGCTGCCCCAATCAGTCGACTAACGTTAGTATTTGTTGACAATTTTCGTTAGTCAATTATCAATTCAATGCAGTCCCGCGCTGCATGTGCACGCGTCAGCCGGGAAACTCTCAGAGGTGCATTCAGAGCGGGAGCCCGGTCATTAAGGTCAATTTGGTCCCGGGCTAGTGTGGATCTCCTGAGCGTTAAAGCGACCACGAGGTGACCGAGCAGACTACGACGGCAACAAGTCTCCTCCATCAACAGCCTCCTGACTGCGCTATTCATAACAACACGGAGCTATATTCATCCACACAGAGTGTTACCTCTCTCAGACTCTGCAGGGCAAACAGCAGCCGAGATCCAAGCTTTGAAACAACATGTATACCGATACCTATAATATATATCATTCTGACCTCCGAGAACGCTTTCATTTCAGTGGATGAGGGATTCTCTAGCCGACGCTCCATATTTTCAGTGTTTCCGTTCCTCTGTAGTTTTTATTGGTGTTACTATTCAGACTACTGAATAAATGAGAAACTCAGAACTA
>NW_011367170.1:18502-29355 GCF_000735185.1 Notothenia coriiceps
GGGGGGGAGACAGAGAAGCGAGTGAGACAGATTAAAAGTTGTACTCTGCTCAAAAAACATTTGGCATCATTGAGAATTCATGGCTGATCCTGAAAACCTGCGTCGTCTGTCTGTTCGTCCCGTCCCCACGGAGGAGTAATCATACCTATATACTGCTGTAATAACACTAATATCTTTCAAAAAAATAAAGAGTAAATTAAAAAATAATTGCAGATTATGAGAGTATGTGTTTAAGCTCTGTGTTGTGAGTGTGTGTGTGTGTGTTTCTTTATATACAGAATAGTGAGGCAGCAATCCGAGGGTTTCTTACCAAAAAACACAGATGTAGAAAAAACAGAACGTGCACAAGAGATCTTTGATTCAACACACGGACGACAATGTATCTGTTAAACAGCCTCTCTTTGTTTCGGTTAATTTTTGCGGGTTTTTTGACACAGTTGCAATGCATTGAGCGACCACTAGATGGCGCCACTTTGAGAAACCGGAAATCTGTGCTGCAGATAAGAAATGTGACATCTTTGGGAGAAGAAACACAAAAAGACTTGAGCTCCGTTTTTGCTACAGTGGCTCGTTTAGCGACAGAACAAACGTCTGTCAGATTCAGTCTCTGTCGTGGACGGCAAACAAACGGTCGAGGAAATGTTGATCGACATTCGCCTTTTTCTAGAACCATTTAAAAACGGGGACAAAAAGAGGAGGGAATTTATCTTCATCATCACCATCACTGTCATGCTTTTTCGGAAAAAGGACAACGAACAACGATACAACCATGCGCTCGCCAGAAAGGAGTCTGCTCTCCGAATGTTTGACACACTTGGTCTTAGCAGAGAACAGACGTTTTAATATGACATCAACGTTTATCCGTGTTTCCTTCTCCACCTCGATTCATGCTACAACAATGCAGAGAGGCGGTAGCAGCTTTTTGACGTAGAGAGAAAACCACGACGTCTGATCCCAAAAGGTTGACATCAAGAAAGAAACAGTGGTTGTCCTGGGAAACTCCCGGCTGTAAATGTGAAGAAAGTCTGAATTTTAAAGGGAGGGAGTTGCCGAAAAACGAGCCCGCATGCTCGGCCAAAACCCCTCCCTGGATAAATACTGAAGAAAATGACCTACATTATAAATCCGTGATGATTACCGGCACTTACATCGACCCTAAGGACACCAGCCAGTAACATTTTACGAGACCAAAACCCACAGTCGTCTCCACGCTCTCTATCCAACAAACACTTTGAAAACCACTCGAGACAAACAGACAAAGACAATCTCATTGCAACAGGCAGGACTGGATGCCATGCAGAAGTTTAGAAAACAGAAAGGAAAGAAGAACGGACCACGAAGAAACCACAATTGCAGGTTTAGATTGAAAAGGAACAAGTTGTTCAGGGTGAGTCGAACGTAGGTGAGTCGGGTATTTTGCCAATAAACAACTGGCACAGACTTTACTGTCCTTCAAATCCATATTCTGAGAAGGCTATTACGAAACATCAAGAATCGCCCTGACCTGATATTAATGATTGTTTCTAAGATCCAGGGTGACGATGATCTGATTCTGGATCAGTGCCACACGGCCGGTAACAGCTTCTCTTTCTAAACTGCCAATTTCCAAATGCCTTATGTCCCTGAAAATGAAGAGCTGTGATTAGAGCTAATTTTTTGTGATAACATCAATTAAGATAATTTTTTAATGAGTCCAAGTTGGAATCCAATTAGCCGAGTATTCTAGGTTTGGACACCCAGGATTTGTGTTGATAAACGAGAGAAAGTAGATTTTTAAAAGGTGTTTTGTCTTTGACTTCCCAGGTGATTCCCTCGCTACTTGCCAAACTTCTGACTGCACTTTACAAGTGGCTAGTTAACCAGACAACCTTTCAAACTGCTGCTTAAATCAAAAAGCATTCAGTGTTAGCCAATTTCCAATCCAACTTACTTGACTGGCTTTATGTCTTTCCGAAATCCAACAAAAGTCTCCCGTTTGTCACTTAAATACCTGGATATGCAAGAATCCGATTGGCTGTTCGGGTTCAACAGTCCAATCAGAGACAATAGGCTGCTGACATCATAATGAGAGACAGAGGTGGCCGATGTTGTCGATATAAAAACAAAAATATAAGATGACGACCTTATCTAACCAGACACTGGAGCGATGCTAACAGCGAGAAGAAAATAGCGCACTCAAAGCGAACCACAAAGCCTGAGAGCCTCCGAAAGGTCTACAGCTAAAGGACAGAGACACCAAGAGATACTAGAGCTATAGATACTAGACACTGGCAGAGGGGAGGACACGGTGGGAAATCTACTTCTTCTATAAGGAAGATACTATGAGAGGCTAAGCTAACACAAGACTGCGACAAGAAGCGTCTAAGAGCAATATCTATCGAACAGCGACAGTGATGGGTGGGAGCAGACAATCTAGACAGGAACTGGTTATTATTACTATTTTTTTTTTTACATATCTACACATACCAAACAGTGACGAAGCAGGCTTAAAAAAAGCATTCTAGAGATAGACCAACTAGACAGAGTTGAGAGGCTGAAGCGAGATCGTGAAGATGATGAGCTATCACTGGGATGTGGATTTGGGATGGGACTACAAAAAGTTTCAAGTTCGTTGTTAGAATGGCAGGAAAAACTATTTTTGCTACCCGCCAAAGTGGCCGGTAGATTAGAACAAACGTGTTATTGTAAAACCTCAAACGATTTCTACAAACTTCAAATCTCTTTCTCAACTTTTTCACACCACATCTGGCGACAGCTCCTCTTGCCGGCAGGTTAGTCACTTCAGTGCAACATTTTTGCAACAAAATTTAGATTTTACAAAAACAAAAAAGAAAGCACATTTTGTGTCAAACTCGCTGGCTCAAATTTGGCTCGAAATCTGACACAATTTGACCCTCAGAAATAGCCCTCAATGGAAAACATACACACGTGAACACGCACAAAAAAAGCATGGTACAGACCGACAGTCGAACTCGTGGTGACGGATGCTTTGGCTAAAGAATGGTTATGACTTCTTACACAGATTTGATCCCCTGGAGCCACGGAGCCGCACTTAAAGCCACTCACTTCGATTCAGTGCAATTTAAAGTGAATTCAACTCGATGCAATAAAATGTATCCCTCACTCAGTGCTGCGGTCATCAATAATTGGCACATAATGTGGATCTGCCAATAATCAGGTGTGGCAAATGAAAAAGCTCTTATTTTTAGAAACCTTTGACGTCTGAATCTTGTTGGTCAGCTGATGAGGACATGAAGAACAGATACACAGAGATCAACAAGGGGTGCTAACAGGATGCTAATGATGCTAGTTAACAATTCGTAGTGGCTTTAGCGTAAACAATACAATAAAATGTGTTTTATTTTTACGTTCTACTGAACGTGACAGGAGCCAAAATGAGTCAAGATAAAGGTGTAAAACTGTGTCTGGCTAACGGCCATCTTTTTCTGGAGAGAGGGATGATTTATAGACCGAAATATGTCAAGTCATACGTGTCTTGTTAGCAATCAAGCTAACACACTTTCTAACTGACAGTTTGAATGCTAGCTAGCTTTGAGAGATTTCTTTCCCCTTTTTAATAACTTTTTATTTGATTAAATAACTAGAATATAACACCAAAAGGGACCAAAGAGTTGATATATTGAAGCCCAAGAGTAAATGTGGCCACTAGCACTAGCTAACAAGGTGTTAGCGGTTATGTGATTTACGACACCACCATGCTTTAAAAACCACACATTTCTCAGTAAAGCACGGATGAATTTTGCTGCATCACTCTCTTGCGTGGCTAGGCTTTAAGATGTTTGGTTCACAGACAATTTAGACGCCGTGCTAACATGTTATCACTGCTAATCCAAGTCGCTCTGTGTGTATCTGTACTTTAGGGAGAAGAAAATAATGCAGTATGAGTAACAAAGACGTAAGCTTAAAAACCCATAACAACAAACGCTCAACTACTATTAACAAATGGTTCAACAAATTGCTGTACAAGCCCCGATAACATTCAGGAGAGGCTGCAGAAGAAAAATACAAAGATATCCCCAACAGAGCGGAAAATTACGGGAAACACACTCGAGAAGATTTGCCTCTAAATCCGTCGCTGATTGGACGGTCGTGGTCACAGACAGCGAACAAAGACGATGGAAAGGAGGTCGGTTGTGAAGGTATTGTCTGAAACAACTACACACACACACACTTCCACACACACCTGTCCTCCCTTAAGTGCTCCCAGGTTGCCGTTGCAGGCAGACAGTAACCCAGAGAGGACAAAATAGCACCAGTATGAAATAAAGCTAATTCTGCAGCAGAGACTTTCTCAGAGGTAGGATTTCCCTCTTCTCTACTCCGCCATCTTTCTTCACATCTATCTCTCGCATCCCTATTCCCTCTCCTGAAGCAATCACTCCATCGATATGATTTCAAAACAAAAAATAGACAGAAAGAAGCCACACACACACAGTTGTTTCAGACAATGACCAACAAGGATGATATTTCCCGAACACATCCCTCCATCCTCTTTCCGGTCGTGTTCCCCTCCTCTTTCCAACTTGTTTTTTCGGTGTCTCTCAGTCGTTTTAGCTCGTTTCAAATCATCCCCCCGTCCATCGGATCGTTCCTCTTGTGTGTTTTCTTCTGCTGTTTGTTTGTTGCTTTTTGGCACTCTGCTTCCCCCCCCCCGACTGGATTACATAAACTGCATCTGAATAGACAGGGGGATTAAAAATAAGTGGGATAAATAAAACGGAGAAACTGCTTATTTAGGTCATTTTACCAATGCAATGAAAAATGACTTTGGCATACTGCTTCGATACCAACAATGCATTTATCATACACAGTCGATTAAATACACTAAAACAGGTCAATCAAATAGCTTTAAGATACACAAAATGATATATATATTTGCAATTTATCTATTTTAATATCTATCCATCTACCTAAGCCTGACTTTTGATAATAAATAACATTTTACACATGCACATATACACAGTTTTAACACTAACTTTTCCAATTAACATATCTATACCGAATGCTAGCCATAGGTTTTCATATTATCACTTTAGTTGACCCATTATTTAACTCATTGCATTAATAAAAAAATTCTGGTTAAGTCATTTTATTGCATTTGACCATATAAGACATGTAACACTCTTTATGAAATGTTACATTAACGGATTGATTAAATACCTTTTCAGTTGCAAAGGTGTCGTTTTGTGTGTATGAATGCACAAGTACAGGATAGCTGACCTGGGCTCCGGGCATGGGTGCAAAGGGGTTTGTGGGTCTGAGGACCGGCTGGTTGTACATCATGGGCTGAGGAGCCATCACCTGAACCCCCCCCATGTGACCCATCTGGGGAGGGACCTGCATGGAGGGAGGGGGAGTGTTAGAAAAACCCACAAGTTGACATCATAAGCTGATAAGTTGCTTGTTGATTTTGTAAGTTTCAATCATTAAAGCTTGCGGTGATATGGTCTGTTACATCCGCATGACGTCATCGGAGCTGCCGTGCCTGTGTGCCGGTGATATGTTTACTTTTCGTTTATGACGGCGGGTAATGAGACGACGGTGCTTTTCCCTTTCTCCCTCAACATTTTCCTTTACTGCTTTTTAGTATAATTAAGTAATAAGTATAATTAAAGATCTGAACTGGAAAAGTCTGTTCTCCGTGTTCTTTTACCGGGACACACCCATCCACAATTTCCTGGAGACCCCCCCCCCAATCCTCCCTTTTTACAGAAAGCAACACAAATAAGAAGTAAGAGAAAAGGGAGAGACAGAGAAAGCAGAAATCAATAAATAAAGAAAATGTAAAATTGTCAGCAGTGAGAAGCTACTTTTTGAACATTCAATATGATCTGAAATAAGGAATAAAGCAACACTTTTACATACTGAATTATTGAATAGTTTACTTTACAAACAATAGCTGTTTTTGGCTTGCTAAATTTGTGTGAGGAGTTTTCTCTCCTTATCTCAGTTTAAAAAATTGATTTGGTCAGACAAAACTAGAATTTTTTTAAGATGTCATTAAGCTAGACAGGGGTGTCAAACTTCCAAGGCCCGGGGGCCCAAATCGCGGCCCGCGACTTCATTTTATGTGGCCCTGCAGAGCTTTGCAAATAATAATAGATACTGTTCACTATTCATATACGGTTAAATCCCGCTTTACAGAAGGCACGTTTGCCCAATAAAACTACATGTCCCCCACAATGCATCTCATCTTTGTGACATGTGCAGCCCTGAGAGACCTTGCAATTATTTGCCCTAAACTTTGCCTTCAGACGTAAGTTAGTTATGAAGTTATAACCCCCAATCCGATAAATAATCCAATGCAGAGGCAATAATGTAATATAATACATTTTTATATATATATAGTCTTAAAAAGTTCAAACTGGCCCTTTGAGTGCAACCATAATGCTAATGTGGCCCGCTTATGTAATTGTAGTTTGACACCCCCCTGAGCCTTAAGAGCTAGGCAGATAGGGAAGAGAGTGAGAAACCAAGAAATCCATTAAATCAGGCAAATGGAAATATGATCTGAAACTACAGATAAAACAATTGATACATTTAGAAAAACTGAAGAAGAACTCACTGAACATTAATTGAATAGTTTATCGAGTAAAATAGTGAAACAATAGCCTGTTTTGGCTTTCTAAAATTGTGAGGATGGTTGTCTCTCTTTCCTCAAGTTTAAAAGTATGGATAAGCTGGATATATTGGTTAGGAAAAACAGATATTCTAAGAATGTTCATTTTAAACTCTGAAAGCTGTATTTTTGTAGCTTTTTTCCGACATTTACAGACGCAACATGGTAACGAATACGGTACACCAAATAAGGCAATTCGTTGTAGACAATTTACTGCATGTAATGAAAGTGGCTGTGTGTTTTCATTAAACTGATATATCGTGTAATTCCCTCCCTTGCACCTACCTTCCATACACAGGCACTTGCGGTGTGTTTCATGGGAAAAGCCCATGGGAGCTGGAGCCCTGTAGGAAAAAGCAGCCACAAAAAGTCAGCAGGTAGAAAAAGCAAAAGCCACACCTGGGTCACATATTGGTACGGCTTTTTGTTAAGCATTCAGCTACCATGGAATAAAGGACTTTAATGGAGCAAGGGAGGAGGCAATTACAGTTTAAAGCGCTCTATTAAAATGTAAAAAACCACACAATTCAATCGTAGTGTGCGAGGACGGAGAACACCGTTTGAATGCTGATAGTGGCGGGCATTAGGGTGGCAACAACCACAGCTTGAGGCAGAGGTACTTAGAGGAATTTCCCACTGGGTAAGCAACATTACAACTGCCTTTTAAAAAGGGGTGGCTCATAGGAAACGGGCGTTTAGCCCCTGCCCTCCTCACTCCAACAAATCAAATCCACTACGGCTGAATGGGCCTCAAATTCAACGTGAACAACGAAAACNTTTTAATGGCGGGTCGCAAACAGCTTTTGGTTGCATACCGCCACCTACTGTACACGAGTGTGTATCATCATGTCAATCCTCTAATAAATCAGCATATCAAAAAGAAAACCATAAACCATAAAATAAAATAAAATAAATAAAACAAAACAAAAAACAAATCATCCATGTTCTACTGTTAAATTCTTTTCCCTATCCCAGTTTCCCTCAAAAAGGTGAACAGTGCTTTTCTGATAGCTCTTACTCCTTCTCCTTCTGTTCCCAGAATACCCGCTACATTCCACTCCCTCTCTGCCTCTAAAACTGTATCCCTTAATTTCCCTCTTTCAACTCTATAGGTGACACAATGTAATAAAATATGTTCCACATTTTAGTCTGTTCTTCTTCTCTGTCTTCTTCTTCTTCTTCTTCTTCTTCTTCTTCTTCTTCTTCTTCTTTTCTTTAATGGCGAATCGCTTCCACTTGGAGCATATATCGCCACCTACTGTTTAGTTATTAAATGTTCATACTAAATCCTTGTCCTCAGACTTCTTCTCTGTCTTCCGGTTGTTGCCTGTTTTGAATGACGAATACACACTACCGCCGCCTGCTGGTATGGAGAGTTATTGCCATTCACGCATGCGCAGTTCGTACGTACACACACACACACACACACACGCACAGGTGTACCTGCTGGTCTGCTCCAGGTTCTGCCAGGTGAAGTCGGTGTCATTATCCACGTCTTTAGGCTGCTCTTCTGATGATGTAGCAGCTTCACTTGTAGCTTCGGTGCTGCTAGCCTCTTTCTTCTTGTGAATTATATTCTTTTTAGAAAAGAAGTCAAGTAAAAAATGTTTGCCTGCCGTTATAGAGCTTTTTCGTTAGCGTTCTTGAGGGAAAACAAAAACCGGCGAGCTGGTCGTGGGTGCACTGGGGGTGTGTGTCAGTGGGTGTCAGTGGACCTTTAAATGTTTGCACAAGTGGAAGACATACGATGGTCCCTCTGTTTCCCACAGGAGGGCGCCAAGTATTTCCCCCAAAAGTGTGTGTGTGCACCCTGGTTCGGCGTCTTGTGTTTTGGCCGACATGTGTGTGTTTTACTCAAAATGGCATATTTCTGCTATTAATTAATAACTTTTCATAGGAAGCTCTGTTTGCTTCAGGCTCAGTCTGTACCCCCCCTCCCCCCTTTTCATGTCCTTTGCATCCATTGGTACGGTCGGCAAGACTGTAGGACGACATGAAGTGTAGTTATGGCACATGTTCAGATTCTGCTATTTCTGCTGAAATAGCAGAATCTGAACTACCAGTTTTCAATGAGTAGTTTACTTTGGTGCTTTAAGTTTATCCTGGTGATTATACTTGTGTACTTCTCTCAATAATTTCTTTAAACTATTTGGATGTTGTTTACAAATATTCAGTATGTTCAATCTACATTAATACATTTGTTGTAAATTCCCCTTGTTTTCCTTAATCTGCGTTATATTATTTATATTTTAATCAGGCACATTTAGGGACAGCTAAAGTAGCATGCCTGCAGGTCCTCGCTTTTGTTCACCCATGTGCGTATCACAGAGAATGCCTTCGTGAAGAATGTAAGCATATATTTGGAGATCTTTAAAGTTAGGAATGTTATAAGAAGTAATGATTATAAGAAGTATGCATAATGTCCTGCTAAGTCAGTGTGTTCATAAGTCTATTAATGTCCCGTTTTTGCTGCTATGTAGTTCAGAAATGAAGCTAATGCTAGCTAGTTAGCTAAGTTACACTTAGCTGACAGTGTGAGGGCGAGTGCCGTTACAACCGGCCCTTTGAGTGCAACAATAATGTCGATGTGGCCCGTGATGAAATTGAGTTTGACCCCCCTGCTGTAGATTAATAAATATAATGTGTGCTTTCCTCAGGCTCTGCGGCGCGCTGTCTCTGCAGAGGACCCACCAGGTGGCGCTGGCTCTGCAGCAGAGAGCTGTTCTGCTGTCAGGTAATCACGAGGATTAATATCAATTATTCTATTTAATAACTCTTACAGTACATTTGTAATTCAACATGTATATTTTATACAGTTTCCTTTTTTAATGCCATTTTATTTCTATTGAGACGTTTACATTTTGGAATGTTACAGATAATGGAGCAGATACTTTAGGGCAGAGGTGTCCAAACTTTTTTCACCGAGGGCCACATACAGAAAAATATACGAAGGGCTGGGCCGCTCATTAGAGGTATATTACCTCGTAAGTTCAGTTATAAGTTAGCAAAATCAATCAAATGTAGGTAAATGATGCTTGTGAGTGTTGGCAGCTCATCCCTTAAAACAGAAGATTGATTATAATAAGGAGAAATAGGAAGGGTGTTTATAACTTATAAATTATAGACAACACTTTGGGCAAAATCGAAGAAAGAGCCCAGTAAATTTCCAGAAGAAGAGAGAGAGAGTTTGAGGGCACAGAATGCAGTTTTAATATTAATTAGCCTTTCCTTTTCTCGAGACATAAATAATACAGATAATATGTGTTCACCAAAGGCTTTGTATGAAGTAACCGGGACCATACCATTCAGATTCATTGTAAAGGAATATAAATAATAACAGTGTGTGTATGTTTATGGCGCATCTCCACTATAGCGCGGAGTGCGGTTTAAGCTTCTTTTTTTTTAACATGCTTGTTATGTAAATAAGTCATTGGGCTTCTTTTTCTTTCGTGTAACGTCAGAGGTCCAACTCGGTGTCGTGTAGCCATGCCCGCATCTCTCGCATGCAGAACTGTCATTCGGCTAAGATATGTTAGAAAATGTTTCCAACTTGAATTGACTGAATTTATTTGAAAGGTGGTCTTATTAACGCATGAAAAATACTGTGTAATATATTTTTACATTTATCTTTAAGAAGTATAATACAAGACAAGCACAAGTTTCATTTGTGGACCATATTCCATTATACTTTTGGAATTTGCTGCCTGAGGGCCGATTCAAAATGTTCCGCGGGCCGCATTTGGCCCCCGGGCCGTAGTTTGGACACCCCTGATCTAAAAGGTGCTTTTCTAATGAGTCTTTGATCCTCATGTCATCCTATGGGGAACCAGATGGCAACAACACACTCATCTGTAGTCAGACTGTTTTCCACTCTCCTTATCCACAGCGCCAGTTTGAAATACTCCAAGCCCAGCGAGACAGACGGCTCTCGGCTGCTGTTGGTGTGTGATGTGGCGCTGGGTCAGTGCATGGACGTTCATACAAAAGACCTCACCCTGACCGAGGCTCCGGAGGGATACGACAGCGTGCACGGGGTCCGCCGCACCCCCAACACTCACTCTGAGTTTGTGGTAGGTGTTTTCATGCTAATTGTTAGGAAAATAACCGGCTTGAGCTTCAATATCAGGATACATGTATTTATTATCCTTGCAAGAATGGAAGTAGTCATCACATACAGAGCATACAGTATGGGACAAATAGTTCCCAGAACAGT
>NW_011367170.1:29365-32946 GCF_000735185.1 Notothenia coriiceps
AAAGCTCTACAAAAATGAAATGAAAAATACATAAGCATTTCAGGTAGAAATCAGCATTTGATATAGAAATTCACAAAAATAAGAAATGAAACCTAAAACACATTAACACATGTATACCTCTGATGGCTGGCATAGGCGGAACAAATAGTGACAACAAATGTAAATACAATTTATATAGATTAAAAGGTAATATATATAATATTGATTGCAATTATTATATTAAAAAATCCACCAAACATGATCAACAGGAAAGCCCTCTGAAGGCATTTCATGGTTTGAAAAAAAGTTGAGGATGNATCTTGATGTACCTAGAGACTAATAAACTTCGAGTCGGCCATCACTGAAATCACCCTCTCCAAAAAAAAAAATTGTGAGACCGAGGCATAAATGGGAAGACCCATCCCGTCCTTGTGTGTTGGTAAAGTTGGTGGTGGTGGGTCATATAAATATATTTCGTTCATCAAAAACTAACTGATTACATTGTGAACACCGAATAACGTCATTTGAAGGTGCAAATCCCGATAATAAACAAAATCTATATTTATTCTTCCCCCTACTTTATGCCCGGTTGTCCTCCTTGGCAGAGGTTCCTGACGCATTACCACCCTGTTGTTTTAACAAGTTAACCCTACACTTTGACCACCCCCTTTCATAAAACGTATACTGGAATATCATTTGTTAATCGTTAGACAAAAAGTGTGACGAACCATGGATCCTTGAGCAATTATATTTAATTATTTTGAGGTTTACTTGAAATTATGGTTTTTATATATCCTATTCAAACTTGCCTACATCCCCCGTTCCCGCCCCGGTGTACCTCCTTTATTTATTTTATTCCTACAAGATGGTTTTCCATTAAAGATTAAAGCAAAAAATGAAACCCCCAGTGTAAACAAAAGTACACTCTGAAATCCCTTCGGTTTGGCATTTCCCATACCAGCAACGTCCAAAAACACGATTAATATCAATCCGTAAAGGAATGATCCCATTTATGACCCCGGCTATGACATTCAAAGACATTTGCTATGACATAGGACCGGAGTGAAGTAATGTAAAGGATTACCGTATTAGACAGGTGAAGTAGAGGAAGGAAACCGTCTAGTCCCCTCCAGGTCCCCAGAATGGAAGTAGTCATCACATACAGGTACAACTAGTTCCTGAACAGTGTCCTTCACATGCTGATATCCAAGAGAGGGAGTTACACAGTCACAAGATGGAGGAATAGAAAGCAGTATTCAATGTTTACTTCAGATTAGCTCTACGTCAGAAATGATCATGCTTGTCATATGTCTATCTCCATAGAGGCTGAATCATCATGTTAATCACATAGCTATCATATGCCTCAAACAGTCCCAATGCTCTTCTAGGTAATCAGACATCCTGTCATGTACACAGCTACGTAGGACCTTTGTTATAATGTGCTACTCTGATATTGGAAGAGTACATTCAGTATTTTACCAAAACACTAATGTACATGAAATTAAAGCCCGTTTCTGCATTTCTTTATTTTCAAGACTGATACAGTTTATCAAATTTAGATTTTAAGATGCTGAGTGAAGTAAACAAAGACTGACTGTTTTGCACTATCAAAGCTTGTATTAAGAATCTTAGGAGATAAATGTGTATATGATTGTTTAGATGTGTGTGCAAGTACGTATTTGTACGTATCTGTTCATTAGTGTAACAAAAGCGTAAAACAATTAAAAAGAATTTCAAATGTACTTTTGAATTCTTATCATCATGTTTTCTACATAATCTCACCAAAAGAAAAAGTAAAACATATTTTTTGTGGTTGTGGTTGTAAATGTTATTTATAGTGCTGTTGGATTAGAAGTTTTTGACCAAAGTTACAAATGTTGTTTTTGAAAAGATAACATATTTCTTTCTTTTTAACCATATTCTCTGATATATTCTGTAGAGATTTTAATAATTGTTATATACAAATAATTTCAAAGCTTTAAATTATCTTAGCTTCCAAGTTTGTGTACACTGTAACACGTATACTTGTACTTGTGCTCCAGGACGATGAGTACGTGGTGTACAGTCCCGATCAGGTGAAACTGAAGTTTGTGGTTCAGTACAGCGTCGAGGGAGACGCACCCAAGGAGTTCAGTCCAAACATCAACATCTGCGCTGAGCCCTCTACGGACCGAGACGAGAAGACAACTGAGAAACCTGGCAATGGTATACTTCTCCTGAGCTTCAGCACTTTGAATGTCTGATCTGATATACACACCCATATCTTTTTGAGATGTCATGAGGGATGACTGAAAAAAAGTCTTTCTTCTTCCAGCTCCTAAAGACATTTTAAAACCACTTTGCTAATATTATATTGGTATTTGGGAACAACACAACTTTAATAAAGTACAATTCCCCTATCCACTAAATTAGGCAGCGTTTATCTTCAGACAGTAGGAAAGCTTTTCTTCCAAGATGAATGGACAGGTCAGAGTGTTTTGCCATTGAAAGGATCAATGTTGTCCTGTATTGTTGTCATTACCTCGCAATCAAACAAACATTGTGTGTGTCTTGGTTTGTGTGTAGATGAGGAGCTCATGTTGGATGAAACGTATTTCTGTCCTAAACCTCTGGATGACGTGAAGGCTGGTCTGATGGACAGCTCAGGCCAGCAGCTCCCTCTGCAGGCCGTCCACGTGAAGTGCAAACTGATGGATCTGCTCTCTCAGGTGAAGACAGACCAACTCATTCATATTGTTTGTTCAGATAGATGATCTATTGGTTGATTTGAATTAAGCCTCGTAAAATGCATCAGACTACCATAGGAGAATATATCTTATTCTCATTGCTACATTTACTGGATCTAAAAAAAACACTGTTATACAGTACAAGTATCTAATCTGTAATTAAACTCAATTGTTCCTTCTGTCCTCTTTTCAGGTCATCATCTTCCAGAAATACACCAATCTGAGCTCTGTGCCCATCGAGGCAAAGTACGTCTTCCCCCTGGAGGATTCTGCAGCAGTGTGTGGATTTGAAGCTTTTATTAATGGGAAACATGTGGTGGGACAGGTAACCTAACTTTACTTTTCATATCACGGATATTAGTCTTACCCTCTAGTTTCAGTGGTTCCCAACCTGGGGGGGGCGCCAAAGATCGCAGGGGGGGGTGCCAGGCCTCAGATGTTTTGAGGCCAAACATTTTTTTACATATAATTGTAATGCAATACATGATTGTCACTAAAAGCCTTGTCTCTACATTACAATAAAAAATAATTGATTAATTAATTTTAATAAAAATTCAAGTTAGCAGCTAATAAAAAGACAGAAATGTATAATTCTTTCTTTAATAGAAATGTTTCTTCTGCCCGTAAAGTGTCCAAACCGGGCTTGTCTGGATAAGCGCATTTTTAAAACATAGTCATTGTCCATGCCGGTTTCAGATTATTTGTCACAGCTGCTCCGATCAGATCGGTCTCCTCCATTTTGTAGATTATTTACGACTTTTGAATCCACATAAACACATCGGCAAAATCCGGCTTACTTTGAGCATGTGTTTTAAACAGTTTAATCCCTTTGTGAATTGTTTCCACTTCCGCCGTCCTTTAATTTCTTCATACAGC
>NW_011367170.1:32986-40782 GCF_000735185.1 Notothenia coriiceps
TTGAACACTAGGCAGGCAAAGATACAAAAACATCAGAAAGCTAAGTCACATAGCATTAAAGTGCACCTACCATGCTATTATTAGGCAATAGCATAGGTCTCAGATATATACAAATATATAAAAAACATGTCTATGAAGTGTTTTGCTGAAAATGCCAAACAGATCACCCACTCTAGCCATGCCTCATATCCCTCTATTTCACTTCCTGTTTCATAAGTGCTGATTTGGGGTATAAAGCTGTAAAAAAAAAAAGATTGATAAAAAAAAAGGAGGGGGCTGAGCTCATGCGGGACCCGGCAACTACTGTCTAAACTAAATACTGCGGTGATGAAACGCCATATCATGGATTATCAAGGATTATTTCTGAAACAGTATGGAGCTCAAAGGCTTTCTCAATTGCCGGTTATACCACAAGGTGAGTTCCTTTTTATTTCCTGTTTCTTCACACACATGCTCTCCAGTACAGGTTAGCTCTGAGTGTTAGCGATGCCAATGTAAACACCGACCATATTACGTCCAAAACAGTCGGGCATTGTTTCTGATAGCAACGTTTCTGATAGGGCCATCGGTGTAAAGCCAATCTATTTGAGATTTGGGTACGGAGGAAAAGAGAGAGGGTTTTATTTTCTGACGCTGCGTGAGTTCCCCGACACACCAGGGACACATACCGTATCCACATAGTCTGCCAGCAAACTGCTGGAACAATTCAACCACATTGGCTGCAATGTGCACATAATTCTAATGGTTGTAGCAACAACATGTGTCTTAAACAGCAATCCCATTTTAAGTGGACAGGACAGACACTTGTAGTAAGAATTACATCGCCACACTTGTAGTAAGAATTACATCGCCTGTCATGTATGGCAGGATTTACTGTGGCAGGGCCAAGAGTCACTTATCAAACTTTACCCAGTCTGCCGAGAGAAGACATCGGAGGTTCAGGCGGTTGCATCCCGTTCCTCAAAGGACCAGCTGACAGGATGATGAAGGGGTCCATCCGGTGTATGTTTGCTCTACATCAGCCCAGGTCACAGGGGACGTTATGGTACGCAGTCCCGAACTGAGCATGCGAAGGATGAAAAATCCAAAGCTTCTTAGCAGACTTGAATATTACATGGACACAAACCCCTCAGTTTAATGTAGAAGCAGAGGTATACAATCATACTCTTGTAATCAATCTTCAGAGAATATGAATGGGAGGAAATTGTGATTCATCAAGGTGGAATATTTATTATTTAGGTACTAAATTGCAGATCCTTTCTCTAGCTTTTACGGTTTTTAATATCTCCTTGTTGTTTTCTCTGCATGAGCTTTACACTCATTACTCTGGGACTTAGTTTATTTTTGCCCCAAGAGATAACTTTGTCTATATGCCTTAAGTTGTGCTTTACTCCACATTATGCCA
Source organism: Notothenia coriiceps (assembly GCF_000735185.1). NCBI lineage: Eukaryota > Metazoa > Chordata > Actinopteri > Perciformes > Nototheniidae > Notothenia > Notothenia coriiceps. The sequence goes on from NW_011367170.1 coordinate 34,392, forward strand.
GACAACTATTAAAAGAGATCCCAATAAAACCAAGCTTAGACACTTCAAAACAATGAAGACTCATCAAAACAAATTGTATTTATTTATTTAGAATCCAAGGCATTTTAGAATAAATATTTTGTCTTCTTTTCATTCAAAGGTTGTACATTAAAAGATGTTCTTCCATCAATATTTCACAACTAGTCTGACCTGAAACTCTCAAGCTGCTCAAGAATCAGTTAATTGACTAAAACCTAAATAAATAAAGATAATTAAATAGGGGTCGCCTATAATACCCCCTTTAGTCAGCAAGGGTTAACTGTGGGGGAAAGAGAAGGATGAATAAGTTGGACAGTAGACATTAGCACTGTGCTGGCCTTATTCTTCATTACTTGAAGATACGGAAGCAATACTCACCAAGGGCCATACTAAGAGGCAATGGAGGGAGAAAAAAACAATTAAACAAATGCAGGAGCAAGCTAATGACTTGATGAAAATGCTACAGAGATCAATCAATAGACAAATGCCAGACAGATAAATAACACTAGATGAGTCTGTGGGAGGAAAAACATTTAGGAAATGGAGAAAAGTCCAGAGGGATAACGACGAGGGAAAACAATGCTGATGTTGATTTGGCGATTTTCTGACCCTATGTGATTGCGTTTGATGTACTTATTAATGACTAATTATCTCCAAGGGGAAATTATTATGTGCTACATTTTAAGACAAAGTACAATTTTTCCCACAAAGTGGCATTCATCTTCTGGGGACCATGAATGTCTGGAAAAACCTTGGGTGAGCCATCAAGTAGATGTTGAGATATTTCAAAGGATATGTGAGAACAGAGGATCACCAAACCCAAAAAGGGTAATCCTCCAGGCACCATGATGGTCTGTATCCAATTTTGTTGCTATCCATTTCACAATTGATAAGATATTTCCCGAAGGTCAAAAAATATTAACTTCATGGTGTCTCTAGATCAGGGGTGTCAAACTCAAGGCCCGGGGGCCAAATCCGGCCCGCGACTTCATTTTATGTGGCCCTGCAAGAGCTTGCAAATAATATAATACGTTTATCATACGGTTACATGCCGCTTTACAGAAGCATGTTGCCAATAAACTACATGTCCCACAATGCATCTCATTTTGTGACATGTGCACTGAAGAGACTTGCAATTATTTGCCCTAGACTTTTGCCTTCAGACGTAGTTAATTATGAAGTTATTACCCAATCCGATAATAATCCAATGCAGAGGCAATAATGTAATATAATACATTATTTTATATATATTATATAGTCTTAAAGTTACAACTGGCCCTTTGAGTGCAACCATAATGCTAATGTGGCCCGCTATGTAATTGAGTTTGACACCCCTGAGCTAAGAGATAGAGATAGGGAAGAGAGTGAGAAAGCAAGAAATCCATAAATCAGCAAATGGAAATATGATCTGAACTACAGATAAAACAATTGATACATTTAAGAAAACTGAAGAAGACTCACTGAATTAATTGAATAGTTTATCGAGTAAAATAGTGAAACAATAGCTGTTTTGGCTTTTCTAAAATGTGAGGATGTTGTCTCTCTTTCTCAAGTTTAAAAGATATGGAAGCTGGATATATTGGGTTAGACAAAACAAGATATTCTAAGATGTCATTTTAAACTCTGAAAGCTGTATTTTGTAGCTTTTTTCCGACATTTTACAGACGCAACAATGGTACGATACGGTACACCAATAAGGCAATTCGTTGTAACAATTTACTGCATGTATGAAAGTGGCTGTGTGTTCATTAAACTGTATATATCGTGTATCCCTCCTTGCACTTACCATTCCATACACAGGCACTTGCGGTGTGTTCATGGGGAAAGCCATGGGAGCTGGAGCCTGTAGGAAAAGCACCAACAAAAAAGTCAGCAGGTAGAAAAAGCAAAAGCCACACCTGGGTCACATATTGTACGGCTTTTGTTAGCATTCAGCTACCATGGAATAAAGGACTTTAATGGACAGGAGAGCAATTACAGTTTAAGCGCTCTATTAAATGTAAAAACACACAATGTATCGTATGTGCGAGGACTGGAGAACACGTTGAATGCTGATAAAGTGCGGGCATTAGGAGCGCAACAACACAGCGTGAGGCAGAGGTACTTAGAGGATTCCCACTGGGAGCAATCATTACAACTGCTTTAAAAAGGGGTGGCTCAATAGGACGGCGTTTAGCCCTGCCCTCCTCACTCCACAAATCAAATCCACTACGGCTGAATGGGCCTCAAATTCAACGTGACGGGCAATTTGTAGCCGTCGTTTACAACCCACGCACATTCCCCCTCAAACAAAAGCTGCCGATTTCTGCTCGGCAAATTGGCAATTCATATGGAGCGAGTGTTTGAAGGTGCATTACAGCGAGTGCACCGGAGGAAAATCAGTTTATAGAGGCGAGGATGCATCGCAGGGTATAACAATCTATCACAGGAGTATTCATATTAACAGAGATTTGTCATTTCACCTGACAGCTTCTTTCAAATATAGCAAATAAGGATCTGTGTGGGATTTGGGTTTACCTGCAAGCATTTTATATATGTTTCAGGATAACACCAGCGTGATTTCCCCCCCACCCCCTCCCCCTGCCACATATACGTGTTCAGTATTTGCTGCAGTCGGAGTTTGAAACGTATTTTCTCCGCTGCAGGCCGTCCCGCTCACCCGGAAGTAGGCGGCGGGCTCCCACTGTTTTTAAGGAAAGCCATTAAAAAAACAGCTTGCAGAAACACGCCGCTGTCTTCACAAACCCAATCCATCACCGTAAATGAGACAACGGAGGCATTTTTCTTGACGTGACTTTATAACTCCTCAAACATTGCCGAGTATTAGAAAGTACAGCTCAGAGTCTAACAGTGCACAGAAATGAAGAAAAATGTACAATACGCAGTAATTATCCGTGTGAAACCATATATTACTTCAACAGTCTTACCTAATATGATGAAATACATAAATCAAAAGCAACAAAAGGTCTTTTTTACGTGGGATAATTAACCTGCACTAGTATTATCCTTTAATTGCTGCTTATGCAATGACGCATTAAACAAGGCGTTTAAGAAATAGCGCGTTACGCTGGTTGATCTTAAAAAAAAACGGATCAGGGAAGTGTCTGCAAGCATTTCTACTTATTTTCCTTCCTTATAATACAATCCCAAAAGAAAAATAAACAAATGTAACTTCCTTTTGACTGAAATCATACAAATGATGATGTTGTCAGTGTCTGCTTCTACTTATTTAAATATAGGCACCATTGAAAGCATGCCAAATGAGCCATTAGCATTTTGTGATTTGTTATTTAATACGTTAACAGGCGCTGGTTTACTTTGATACTGTAAGGAGCTACATCTTTCATAGCTTGTAAACGGTGTCAGCCGAATCTCGTAACATATCATGTCTGTTTGTTCACATTTGACTGAGTTATTGACTTTTATTAACACTGAGAATTTGCTTAACTCAGCACTTTTCCTAATGTCTCTCCCTTTAGGTCTTTTCTATTTATATTTAAAGCAACACAATATATTCCATGCATACAATTTCATCTGTAATTTGTATTACTTTACAGTCTGTTTAGATTCTGGGGCTTAAGGTGTTATTTAAATGAAGCTGTGATTCATCTACAGCATATTTTTAACCTCATTTAGGACAGATTTTGAGTTGCCATCCTAAAGGTCCATGTGTCGCACTGGAACACACCGCAAAGACTTCAGCCGACGGCCAAGAAGCACGTACGAGCTGCGCATCCGTGAGTGGCAATAACTCTCCTTACCAGCAGGCGGCGGTAGTGTGTATTCGTCATTCAAAAGAGGCAACAACCTGAAGACAGACTGCGTGATAACCGAGAGAAGAAGGAAAGACTGCGTGATATAAAGAAACAACAAATAGTGCGTTCCATTTTCCTCTACAGCGAGAAGCTCACGGGGCTTTCCCGAACCTGTGTCGAGAGCTGGAGTTAAATGAAATCTCAGATTTGCCTTCTTAATAGTTTGTTTGGGTCGCTCACTTCCGTTTCGCTTCTCATGCACTGATTCGCTAAGCTGAACAGCCAATCAGAGGGATTTATTTATTTATTTATTATCGGCACGGCCGAAAAGACACGACGGTGCGGGACACACCAAACACACCAATCTGAGTAGGGCGACACGACGCTCATCGACGGCCTGACATCTATCGACGGCAGAAAATCGGCTTGGTTTGGGACTCAAGAGTGCAAGGCCATAATTAACAGTAGAACTTTTATTTTTAAGGGATTTAAAAAACAACAACGCTCTGTTGTACAAGCTAAGCTTTAAAAAGGGAGGACAGGAAGTGATATCTTGCTTAAAGAGCTAAATCTAAAGGCCTGTGGTGGGGTCAGGTGAACAGGGATCTGATCTCAGGAGGAAATCGATGTGATCGATCGGGGATCCGCCATTTCATTCCTGCCTATAGGGAGCAGGCTGTGAAAGCTGATCAGAACCATTGATCAACCAGCAGGAAGGGAGGAAAAATAATCCAATTCAAGCCAAAAGACTTGAATTAAACCCGTCAGATTTCTCACTTGGCGGCTGTTTGAAACCACGATGAAAGAAATAACTGACTGTACTTTCATGTGCACCTGAAGCATGATTTATTCAGCGAACCATCTGTCTCCGAGTTTAACTTGGCTGTCTTTCAGGTAAAAAATGACAGGGCATCACTTTATTTTGAAAGCATGACAAGAAGAGAGCTGTTTATGCACCACTACACCTTCTCCATCTGTATTTGTGTCCATCTGTCTTCTGCTGTCACGCTTTACATTCATGCGTTTGTCTGCATCCGTCTTCTCATTCTCGACCTGTGTCTCGCTGCCAGTGTTTTAATTCAAATCTGTCCTTTCAACATCTTTAAATCCCGACTTCCAGAGCTGAACTTTTGCCGTCTCCTTCTTAAAAAGGCAACTCTCTTCTCGCTAAGCTTCCTCTGACCTCACACGACCTGCATGTTTAACTGAAGGTGAAGACGTGAGGAGGGCGTTGCAGGATTTCTGTCTGGTATTTTTAAGCGAGCACAGACGTTGAGACTTCTGCCGGGGGGAGTCTCAGATGTGGGAGTTTCACTTATCATGCATGATACTTGATTTATCCGCTGCTCTGCGACGCGTTATATATCACTGCCAGATGCGGCTATGACTTTTAAATCATGTCTGGGCTCATGGAAGTCATGTTTCCTGGTTTTGAAGTCTTATTTATTGACTGTATATTAGCTTTTTCAGGGACAATAACGAGCAGCTCCATTAAAGGAGCCCTGTAATGCTAATTTTCACATTCATATTTGTATTTTGTGCATCTACTGTGACATTTTTCCATTATTTAATGTTCAAAAAGTGCTGCTCTGGTGAGTATTTGGGCTGTGTTTCTAGTCGACTGAAAATAAATTAGTGTTTGCTTATCGTAGTGTGCAACAGCAACAGTCACTGATGTTTTTCTTTTTATAGTGTTTGGACAAATATGAAGGTTTATAGCACAGTGAAATGGTGTAATAAAAAAAAAAAGGTTTTAAATCCACAGGCGATATTTTAGTAGTAAAAGTCAGTTGATGTTTTTCTCATTTAAAATGGTATTTGTTGACAATAAGAACAAGAGAGTATATACCAGGCTTATCCTTTCAAAGAAAAAAAAAGTGATAGTGTGTCTGACTTCCTGGTATCAGACAGTTTACTCAATGCTTACATAACTAGCACCATTAGCCTTTAGCACAGAGGTGAGAGGGCGATTTGAGGAAACTTGGCAAGAACAAATGTGACTTTTATAAAGAAACTTGTCTCCATAGAAAACAGAAAGAGAAAGATTGAGAAGGAGACAGAGGGAGACAGCAAGAGGGAGATTGAAAGCACATTATATGAGTCATATAGAAGTGATTAAGACTTACTAAAACAGGCATAAGTACTTACATAACTAGTATAGAACATTCCATTCTGCATCAGGACGCAACAAGGAAAAAAAGACAGAAGACGGAGAGAAAGAAAGAGAGAGAGAGAGAGAGAGAGAGAGAGAGAGAGAGACAACGTGATACAGGGAGAGAAGATGGACGAAAATGAGGAATGATGAAAATGTTGTGACACAAGAAGATAAGAGAGAATAATGTGAGAAATATTAGTGAAAAGAGCGGCATATGGTGGGTAGGATAGTCGAGAAGAGGTAGAAAGATGCAGAAAGAAGTCAAAAATAAATATGAGGTCAAAATACGGACGGCCAGATGTCAAAGGTAGTGCGGCGAAAACAGGACGAACAGATGACCGCGCGAAACGAGAGAAAACAGGCGAAGAAGGGTGCATGACGGTGCAGAAACAAAAGGAAGAAATGCATGAAGAGGACGAGCGGGACAGGAAGGAGAGGTGAGAGGGGGTGACAGCAGAGGGGG
>NW_011367170.1:40796-42204 GCF_000735185.1 Notothenia coriiceps
GGGGGGGGGGGAGAAAGGTCCAACAAGAGAGAGAGAGAGAGGGAAGTCAAAAAAGAAAAAGGGAGACAGAGAGGAAGCGGAGGGTTAGTGACAGTTTGTCCTCGTCAGCCAAATGTGCTGTCCAGAGATCATGAGGACAATCAGGAGCTGCCACACACACACACACACACACACACACACACACACACACACACACACACACACACACACACACACACACACCTAAATATTTAAACTAATGAACAGCACATTCTGTTTTAGTGTGCTTTTTGTTCAATTAGGTTAGATGTTACGTAAGGGGATTTTGTAGACATTTTTGTAGACATTTCCAGACACCTAAATGGACCCTTAGTAAGGGTAATTATTTTTCTGTTACAATAATTGTTGTAGTTTTGGGCATCATTAATGAGATCTTGGAAAGTCAAGAACAAGAAACAAGAGCATTCGGACATCAGATCGACTTTGATCGATTGCCATCTCTGGTGTTAGAGTGTGTTTCCGTCTCCTTACCACGTGTTGTACAGGCATGGGCTGGGGGGCCATGGGACCCGGACCCCACTGAGTGGTCGACATGGTCTTATTGTGCCAGTTGTGTCCTCCCGTCAGCTTCTTCTCTCCCGGATGGTTCCACTGCATCTCTGGCCTGTAGAGGGACGAGCAGCGCAACAAAACAAACAAACACAGCGTCAAGATCTTTCTGTTCTGCAACCTGAGGCACCTTCAAAACACCCAAATCATTTCTTGGAGGATACCAACCAACTATGTGCAATGTGAGCGTCCTTAACAACGGTCAATAAGTCTGTACTACTGGATTAACAACGTGTCACGTGTTCTGAATTGACCAATCAGAATCGAGTATTCAACTAAGCCATGTAATAAATAAACTTAACACAAAAAGTAAGGCAATTTGTGTTTGTTAGATGATTTCTATGTTGTAACAATGATTTTTGGCAATACATCTTATACCGTTGGAAAGCCTGTTTTCTTACCTTTCCAATTGTTGTCAATATGTCTTTATTTATTACACTTCAAATCATCAGATCCCAAACACACCAAACAAGAGTCAGCAGCAAAAAAAAGCTGTTTGACATTGGCAGAGGAGATTTGTCACATTGTTCATGGGCGCACCCCACATACTCATCTCTGGGGCGCACCCCACATACTCAGCTCTGGGGCGCACCCCACATACTCAGCTCTGGGGCGCACCCCACATACTCAGCTCTGGGGCGCACCCCACATACTCAGCTCTGGGGCGCACCCCACATACTCAGCTCTGGGGCGAACCCCACATACTCAGCTCTGGGGCGCACCCCACATACTCAGCTCTGGGGCGCACCCCACATACTCAGCTCTGGGGCGCACCCCACATACTCATCTCTGGGGCGCACCCCACATACTAAGCTCTGGG
>NW_011367170.1:42213-68054 GCF_000735185.1 Notothenia coriiceps
AAGACATGCAGAGGAATGAGATTGCTCAGTTTCAATTCTTGCTGAAGATTGTTCCAAGCAAGTGGAGCTGCGCACATAAAAGCTGTCTTACCTAAGACAGTCCTTGCTCTTGGCACATCTAACAATACTACATCATGCGATCTCAGACAATAGCTGCTTGTAACTCTCTGTGTTATCAGAGAGCAGATATAATACGGGAGTTTACCCAACAAAGCTTTAGAAATAAACGTGTACCAATGACTGAGCCTCCGTACAGTAAGTGATGGCAAACCTGCCTTGGCATACAGGGTACAGTGATGAGTACGTGCTTTACAATTTGTGACAAATCTCAGTGCGCTGTGATAGGCGGCATCTAACTAAACTATCCTTTGATTGTATATGCAATCAAACCACTTCTAAAAATTTGCCTCAGATTCACCTTGAGTGAAATAATCAAAGGATGGCACCTTTTAAGACGCTGTTTAGTATGAATTGTGGAGAAGTTCTCTAGAAATTGACCAGAAAAAATGTCAAACAGATGAAGTTAAGTAACAGCCAGTTTAGGTTTTTCTTTTATCTAAACTATATTGTTTTTGTTTTTGAGCATTTGAAGTGCATTTTTAATTTGGTCAATGTTTGTTGTGGTACAATATAATCAACACCAAGACCAAATGCTCCACTAATATAGAATTCAGGTTCAGTTATTATTTAAAAGACTGTAACATTAACACAGAAGCATTGCAAATGGAAGCTGTAGCAATGTAAATCAATCTAGCGGCTGAGATATTAGATCAGTAGCGTAACCAGAGGATGGTGCATGGTGAGAGCAGCATGAAATTAGATTTCAGGAAGGCAGCACCAGTGAAAGTGACTGGCTTCAGTCACAATCTCTGAAAGCAGAGAGAAATATGAGGAACATTCACCTTGTAGGACATCTTTCCGAGTCTTTAGCTTTATGAGCTGTCAAGGGAAAGAAAGGAAAGACGGGAAAAAGTCTTTGGACAAGGTCTGATCTCATCTACCTGAAAGCATGGCTTTTTTACTATCAATCAAAATACTTTATAATCCAAGGGGGAATTTAAGCTTTGTGACGGTTGAACCATATTATTATATTTTATTGAGGGATTAGAAAGTTTAGTTTAATTTGTTTCACAAAAGTAAGACATAATGAAATGGGACACCCTGTTAAGCTATCTGAAACAAATGATATTAAATATAAGTTACCTTTCACATTATCTTTGTTTGGGAAGTACATTGTGATTAAAAAAGGATTTTATTGACTTAAAATGCACCGTATTGCGTATAAAAATACTCCAAACCACGGTGTACCAATGGCTGGAACTGCGACAACAATTGATAACCAAAATCAAATGGCAGCACTGATCAAGGTTTACTGTAACGGTCCAAGTCTGTTCACAATTTCTTACGCACGTCCTTAAACAATGCCAGAATAGCCCAACTTGTTCCCGTTAGTGTTCACTTTCAGTCTGTCTTCTTCTGTGGATTTCTCTGACGTCCAACGCTCTGTCTTTTGTCCTCTTTCCTTCTCTCCCTTCATCCTCCTTAGCAACGGTCATTTTGCTTGCAGCGGTGTGTTATCGAGTATTAACAACCTCTCAAATGTCCAAATTGACCAATCGAAATCGAGTATTCAACTAAGCCTTGTAATAAACTGCGGTAACCGAACAACACACAATGTGGTGCCTGTACCACAAAGTGAGATAATTGGGTGGACAAACTCTGGTTTAATAGGAGTAGATCACCATGGTTACCAGAGTATATCACCACGGTTACCGGGGGAATATTGCACAGTTAGCCTGCTACCAGAACAAGCTAACTTCTGAGGATGTGCTCAAAACCTGCCAACATACTGTATGGACTACTTTCTACCTAAAGGTGGATTTGGTTCGCAGTAGGTCAGTCATCCATCCTGAAGAAAATAGACAGACATGATAAAACTCAAGGCTCCAATATTCACTAAACCACTAAAACAAAGTGAAAAGGAATTGCTTCTTCTCTGCAAAGTTGCCTTGACTTTTTTCATTTAAGTGATGGCTGCTGGAACAATGCTGTTTTAATGCTGCTTTGTGTAGAAGGTAAAAGCTGAAATCCACTTTGCAGAAGGTAAAAATAGTATTTTTTAAATGTAAACGTATTAGATATAGGTATAGAAATGTAAGATATAACTCCTCACAACATCTGACAGAGTCGTGGCTGGTTAAAATCTCCTGGAGCCTGTAACTGTAACAGAGACATACTGGATGAGATGGGCTGATTTTCCCACTTGCTCTGACTCATATTTGTACAGAGGATTAAAAATAAGGGGGCGAAAGCACACATCCTCGATGGGAACTAGGCGAGGAGCAAACTTAGTCAAACAGAATCCAATTTACTGTAACTTATAGTTTAAAAGACAGCCCGAAATGTTAAACTATATATTAAAACATTGCAAAAAGCTATCTAGGTAAAATAAAGTGTTTTCATTTGTTTAAAGCAGAGAATAAAACAACAAATGTATTATTAAATAAAACCAATATATTTATTTCCTTCCAAGTTCCAAGTAAGTTTAGGCGAACCACCCCAACACACTTTTTGACCATTAAAGCATATCAAAATGTCACAGTAGAGGCACAAAATACAAATATAAACCTGTAAATGAGCAGAATAGGGCCCCTTTAAGTACCGATAACTAACAATACACAGATATTTTATAGATAGTCAAATCATAATGCTGTTCAAGACACTCCATGTGTCACTACAGTATACTGTACGTAATGGCAATTACATCTGCATTTTAATTGCCATAGTCTCTCTTCTTACATTGTTGAGGCTTCTTCTCTATGTGATTGCACCTCAGGGAAATAAACACATAACAAAGTATAAAATCTTGTGTCTTTTATTAGAAATCTGCACATTATAAAATATAACATGATGATTATAAAAGCAACATGTCAGAAAGACCTCATCACTTCTTTTCCTCTCCGTGTTTTGACAGTCTGAAATAACTTTTTATGTACATCACGTATTCATAACGAATTGTTCTTTACACATAACAGCAAAGAAATATGCACTCCATATAAAACAAATGTATAGCCTTTGCTTTACTTTAATATGTATTAGATATATAATGTCTCTACAGTTTTTTACTACTATAGCTTAGTTTAATTATAATAATTAACCTTTCAATATATCAATTTTGATGTTGATTTTTACACCACATGTATCGACAGTATGTCTAATTAAATAACATATTTAATTAATGGTGTTGGGGATATCATGTGTGTTTAACAAGTGTGCCTCTACTAGATTAACTCAACTGGATTAGAAAAAAAACTGAGAAAACAGAACCATTTAAAAAACAGCTTTGTTTTCCCAGTTACCTTGTTTGGGAAGTAACAGATTCCATGTAACGGGATTACGTAATGAGACAAAAAAAGGTAATTCTCTTGTAGTTACATTAAGAAAATATGTAATTAGATAACTGTTACGTTTTCCAAAAGATGGGGATTCAAATGTTACAAAACATCTAAAAATTAGAATATTGTGTAAACCTACAGTACTGCCTGAATCTGCTTCATGGTTTTCACTTTCTTTGGTTCATTTGTTCTTTTTTTTATTCAGTAGGTGAACTGATGTTCATAAAATCGTGTGTGTAAGCTTAACTGTATGTACTAAACTAAAACAGATAATTTTCTTTTAGCTCAAATTGTATTTGTGCTTTTTAAAACTGTAGTATGACATGTGCCCGTGTGTTTCAGTGTTGGTATACGGAGGCAGGTTTTCCTATAAATAAAATCTCTGAGTAGAGGACATATTTTGTTATACTAAATATCTTGGTTTCTTCTTTTCTAAGGTTACATTGTTCTCTTGTCTCATAATCAACCCGGTATCAGGGCAAGACGTGGACATGTGAGGATTTACCATGCTGGGAGACGTGAAGATGTCACAATTTCGTCCCTTCAAACGTGACAGTTACANATGACCTGAATATTTGTGACTGCGTCAAAAATATAATGCGACCGTGATTGATTGAATTGAATTGAGGGAAGCCATAGAGGGAGTTCGATGCAACTTTTCCAAATATGCTCCTTTTGTCCTTTTCAAAAGTGTTGGTCTTTATCTTGAGGTTGTGGCCCATGATGAGGATAGTCTGGGTATGCTGCTGCTCCTGCAATGCAAACGTTTTTAGGATGGACAGGTAAAAGTTCTTTATCTTTCCCTTTACTGATCAATTTGGGCTATAGTCAAAAGGATCCATTTTTAAATGACCCAGTCCTCTCCTTTCTCCTCCAGTTTCATGGACATTGTTAGAGCTTTTAGTCCTTGGTTTTGGCAATATAGAACAAAGGTCCAAGTGGCCCAAAACAAATGAGTATAGGTGGCATTCAAAGCAGTTTTCTCAAAATCAAAGTAAAAACTTGTACAAATCTATTTTACTATTCAATATCAACAATCAATATGTTGAGTTTTTCTCTCTTTTGTCTAACGTTTTGTCAAATGTTTACCTCTTTTTAGCTGTGGTTGAGCGCTGCATGTCAAACCCATGACATCGTTCGCATCGTGGAGCACATGCGATTATCATTCAACAGTTGAAGGAACGCACTTTTTCAGAAACTTAATTGAAAAAAAGAGGCTTTTGCTTAGTAAGTTGCAACCTAACTCAGAGGTTACAAGATGCAACTGAATCAAAACGTCATTAGGGTATATAAACAATAATTAGATTTGGACTTTTTAGTAGCACTAAGTTTGCATGTTGGCAGACTATAGCTGTCGACCGGTTGGCTTCCTCTTTAAGCTCTACAAGAGACTGCCGCAGCAATACACCTACCTTAACAGAGAGGACGAACTCTTGCTCATCGCTCAGTAGATAAATCCTTCTCCAGCCTACAAGCACACAGCACAACTACTGAGAGGTATCATCACGGTGAAGATCATACGTTGCATGTGGCTGGGGGTCCAGCCTGGCAGATCTGAGGGCACGCGCGAGGCGGCAACTGCATAGAGCAGAGAACATGTCTTAAAGGACAGAGAAGAGGTAAAGAAGATCATGTATTTTAACATCTGCCTTTAGAATCAATTTTGTCCACTGCTTAAGTGGTAGAACAGTGGTTGTAGGTCGAATACGAATTATACCAGTTATTGGGTAAATCATGAACGATCGTATCTCACTCATGATGTGGGTGTTGTGGCAGCTTGGTTGGTGGCCGGGCTGTTAGAAAGCAAAACAAGGGCCAACATTTTATAGCAGCTCAGATGTGTGAATCTTCTTCAGAAAGCAAAGTTTTCTTATTAATTTAATGGTTCGTTCTTGAAAATAAAATTTTTAATGCAAGAGCGAAAGGCATTAAATATTGAAAGAGTCATTATACAAGATTTAAATAGGAGCTATTTCCAATAAGAAATACGGTGAAAAGGTGGCTGTGGTGCATGCACTCAGGCCCGGGCATTTCAAGTTCGAATTACATAAATGTCCAACAAATAAAAACCAACCACACCTCAAGTGTCTTCCCCACCCTTCTTTTACTGCCACATTCAGCTACTGTGTGGCATGTTTCTCCGACACTGCACCTGCACGAGGTTGGCCAGAGAGGAGTCGAGTCCGTTTGGCTAGCAGCTTCCTCCGCGATGGATGGCCATTTGAGGAGGAGGAAGAGGTGCGTGTGTTGTGTGGCATCGTAGGCTTCAACAGGTCTCCTAGAGCATCAAACCTGGAGGACAAATGGATGTATATGTATAGTCAATAACTTTAACACAGGCTGGTAAAAGAATCATAAGGCACTTCACACCGGAGTACTTTCCCAGTATAGTTCCGATGTATTCAGAAAATGTGCTTTCACCACCAAAGAAATCCAAGAATAGAACTTAGTTCATGAGAACACCTTTCCACCCCCTTTTCAGTCCCTGCTAAAGAGCAGGGACTTTCATGGGAGAAAAAGGTTCCCATTTCTGATTGGCTGGGCGGATTGCAAATCATGCCCCGTAAAACTCCCAAAAAGTTTTGTGAAGCCGCCATTTTATTTATTAGCATTAGCATTAGCCCAGCGCACCAACGCAGAGAGACTAACTTATGGCAACACAAAATAAAACATGGGAGCAGTGGAGATGAGGAGGTGTCAGCGTTCTGGAGATTTACTCAGAAGTCCCCAACTCCGGGGACTTCGGGTGGCAGTATACGCCGTGAAGTTGTTTGCGGCCTGCCAGTAAACCCAAAGCAGAAGAACAAGAAGTGACGTCAGCGGCTTCATTTTCCTAATCCTCCCTCAGGCACTTATTCCGGTGTGAACGTGATCGGCTCTTTAGTTCATCAGAACTAAAGAGTTCTGATGAACTAAGTACGGCAAAGTACTTGGTGTGAAAGCGCCTATAGAGACAGAGTAGATGTTAGGATGTTAGAACAGCCCACAGGCGCATAGAGGAGGAGGAGGAGTTAGGAACAAACATATCAGATTATTCCACATCATATCTTTGTTATCCAAACTTGGAAAGGAAGGAGTTGTCAAAAACCAATTTGTTTGTAACCGAAACTAAAGGCTTTTAAAACAAAGCTAACGTTAGCTTTAATAGCTTCTTAGCATCGGGAAAATCCATTGAAGGAGCTGTTGTGTGTCTTTTTTTAAAACACTGGCTACTTGATATGATCTTGAGGGCTAAATCTGCTGCTGTTAGCTGCATATTTGCTAAATGAAGATAATTAAATCGCAGACCTAACAAAACATACCATACATGGGGCGGGGGCTTCATGAGCGATCAAACTAATCAAACCGTGTGTCTGGAAAACGAATGTTGGAAATAAGGAAAGTTTTAGAGTAACTTATTTCAAAACGCAATAAATATTAAATCTAATGAGAGCCGACTTCACTTCCTGCCTAATTTACCACACTTTTCACTCACATTTGGACCACTTTAATAAAGCCGCGCTGGACGGTTTTGATCTGAGAATATTGCTGAGCTGTGCCTCCTTAATGTGAACTATCAAATCTCACTGATAGTCTCGCTGTTAATTGAATTTGTCCTGCTCTATTTTTAGCATTTACCTACATGGGGCAGATATTCCTGTTTAATGCAGACATACTGAACCAAGACTCCTTTATCACGGTCATGCAGCAGCCAGCCCATAATCCCTGACTCAGTAGCTCGCGGCGCTTGTTTCTAGATGATTGATTTATCTGTTTGTAGCTGCCATGTACTCACTCTGACTGCTAACAGTGATTCGTTTTGAACATGTGTGTTTGTGTTTTATTAGACAGTGTCCACGCCCTTAGGTGTGTGTGTGTGTGTGTGTGTGTGTGTGTGTGTGTGTGTGTGTGTGTGTGTGTGTGTGTGTGTGAACAACTCCCAATGTCAACATTCATCCGGCTAATGGCTCAGTATTAATCTAGTAGAAACCTGGAGGTGTGACAGTGTGTGTTTATTATACACATGTGTGTCAGGTTTGAAAAGGGGTTAACATGGCGAGTAGTAAAAAGGTTTTTTAACAATTACTGGATTATTGTTTCCTCACATCATCCGAACAATGAATACGTAGAGACACGTAGCAGAAATAAAATGAGGTCAGGCACAACGCGACGATACAAAGCTGAAACGAAACAAGAATGTGCAAAATGCAAATAGAAGAAAAACCAATGTCTCCGCAGAACACAGAGTTGGAGAAAGGAAAATAGAAAGAGAGGCAACTGACTGGAGAAAAAGGGGGAGGAATAATATTTAGTTAGGAAGCGGCGTGCAGGTCTGACAGTGGTGCTGACACAAGAGGTTCAGAAAACACTTTTCCTGCTAACTTAGCAGATGGGAGAAAGGGAGGGAGAGGGAGAAGCAAACGGAGACAGAAAATAAGTCAAACTAAGAGAAGGAATTAAGAAAGTGGTTTAAAGAGAGGAATGACAATCTTTTTTAATTCTCTTCACTCTTATATCTCACACATTGTCTCCATGTTCATGTTGCGATAAAACACTTTGGCAATGTGGGTGATTCTTTGTTGGCTTCTCAGCGTTGTAAAGCCCACTCAATTTAATTGAACCAACGGAAAAGAGGCAGAGATAAAAGGGAGGAAGAAAAGAAACAAGCTCTCTCAGTAGATCACACACACAAGGCAAAGAGAAGAAGGAGGAAGGAGGAGGAGGAGGAGGAAGGGGATGAAGCGAGCACTGAGCGTTTTATTGAACCGGAGGATAATGCTATCAGTGTTAGCTTAGGTGTTTCAGCAGAGGATTTGACAGTCAATAGAATTTAAGATCAAAGGAAAGCGAGGAAGTAAATCCATGTCGTGTTCAATCCTTAAAACACGGGAAGACAGAAATGTGTTACTTACTACCATTTAGTTGGATTATCTTAAGCTCTTTGCAGAATACATGACATGCAGGATTCATCTATTTGTTGCCATTCCTAACAGGTTTATAGACACAAAAAGACCTGTGCACAATTGTTGACACCTGGTGTAGGAATGGAAGCAAAGCCAGAGTCTTCTCCGTTTTATCACAGGCTGCAATAGTGATGGATTATACAACATGTTTTCGATGTTTCTACGCCTGTCAAAAGCTGCCGTCCTAACAATTTTTGAGCAGATATACTACTCGAAAATCTTTTCCTGAAATCAAGGTCTCGTTTTCGAAAAGGTAGACACAGGCAGGCTTTCGGGGGAGATAGAGAATTATACCAGATACGGCAAATGTATTTCTAGAAACATGAATTTGCTCAAATAGAATAAATAACGTCAGCAATTTTCTATTGAAAACGCAAGCCAAACTGCATCCTTGAGTCTTGGTAAAAAATTGACAATTAATATAATTGTAGGGGTTGTCAAAAATGAGGGCAGAGAACAGATCTAAATGAATAATCTTCCATAACACAAACATGAGTGGTGCATCATTAAAACTTAAAGGGGCCCTATTTTGTTAATTTTCAGGTTCACATCAGTATGTAGTGTCTCTACTTTAAAGAGTCCTCTCCTGCTGATGTTCAGGTGTATATCAGTATGTAGTGTCTCTACTTTAAAGAGTCCTCTCCTGCTGATGTTCAGGTGTATATCAGTATGTAGTGTCTCTACTTTAAAGAGTCCTCTCCTGCTGATGTTCAGGTGTATATCAGTATGTAGTGTCTCTACTTTAAAGAGTCCTCTCCTGCTGATGTTCAGGTGTATATCAGTATGTAGTGTCTCTACTTTAAAGAGTCCTCTCCTGCTGATGTTCAGGTGTATATCAGTATGTAGTGTCTCTACTTTAAAGAGTCCTCTCCTGCTGATGTTCAGGTGTATATCAGTATGTAGTGNTGGGGCGCACCCCACATACTCAGCTCTGGGGCGCACCCCACATACTCAGCTCTGGGGCGCACCCCACATACTCAGCTCTGGGGCGCACCCCACATACTCAGCTCTGGGGCGCACCCCACATACTCAGCTCTGGGGCGCACCCCACATACTCAGCTCTGGGGCGCACCCCACATACTCAGCTCTGGGGCGCACCCCACGTACTCAGCTCTGGGGCGCACCCCACGTACTCAGCTCTGGGGCGCACCCCACGTACTCAGCTCTGCTGCTCCTTCCACAAATGCATGTTCCTCACAAATGTGGTACCATTGGAAAGGTAAGAAAACAGGCTTTCCTACAGTATAAGATGTATTGCCAAAAAGCATCGTTACAACATAGAAATCATCTACCAAACACAAATTGCCTAACTGTGCAATATATACCTGGCCGCTAAACCCTCAGAACTGTTACAGGATGTGTATTTTGTAAATTGTGTAACTTTTTTTATTATAATTTTTGTATCTTTAATACTTTTGTATGCATGCTTCTTAGTTAACATAAGGCTGTCTTTGGCTCTTTTCTGCTGCAACATTGTAAATGTCCTAATAAAAGGTATTCTGATTCTGATAAAAAATGCAACAGTTTTGCTCGATTTAGTTTAATTTTGTATTCCCCCTTGAGGCGCTTTATGCATTTTAAAAGACAAACAACGCTGCAGAAACATGAATGTGAATCTGTGAGCAGCTGCGATTACATTCAACAGTCTGAAGAAGCACTTTTTCACAAACTTAATCAGTTAAATGCAACTGAATACGTCATAATAAATTAGATTTGGACTTTTAGTAGCACAAGTTGCATGTTGGCAGACTATAGCTGTCGACCGGAGCTTTAAGTATAACAGAGAGGACGATTTGCTTTGTCAGTAGATAAATCCTCCAGCCTAAAGCACAGCACAACACTGAGAGGTATCATCACGGTGAAGATACTTACTTCTTGGCTGGGGTCCCAGCAAACTGCAGATCTGAGGGGAGGGGGGGCAGAAGCACAGAGATAGTTTTAAAAAGAGAAAATAAAAGACAAGTATTTCTGCTTTAGAATCAATTTTCCCTCTAATTATACATAATTTCCGTTATGTAACATCATCTATTCACTCGTATGTAACACTCAGATGTGTGAACTTCTTCAGAAAGCAAAGTTTTCTATTAATTTAATGGTTCGTTCTTGAAAATAAAATGTTTTAATGCAAGAGCGAAAAGGCATTAAATATTGAAAGAGTCATTATACAAGATTTAATAGGAGCTATTTCATAAGAAATACGGTGAAAAGGTGTGTGTGCATGCACTCAAGGCCGGGCATTTCAAGTGTCGAATTACATAAATGTCCAACAAATAAAATACCACAACTCAAGTGTCTTCCCCCCCCTTCTTTTGCTGCCACATTCAGCTACTTGTGTGCATGTTTCTCGACACTCACTGCCCACGAGGTTGGCCAGAGAGGAGTCGAGGTCGTTGGCTAGCAGCTTCCCTCCGTGATGGATGGCCATTTGAGGAGGAGGAAGAGGTGCGTTGTGTGTGGGCATCGTAGGCTTCAACAGGTCTCCTAGAGCATCAAAACCTGGAGGACAAATGGATGTATATGTATAAGTCAATAACTTTACACAGGCTGGTAAAAGCATCATAAGGCACTTTCACACCGGAGTACTTTTCCCAGTATAGTTCCGATGTAGTTCAGAAAATGTGCTTTCACACCAAAGAAATCCAGAACTAGAACTTAGTTCATGAGAACCTTTTCACCCCCTTTTCAGTCCCTGCTAGAGAGCAGGGACTTTCATGGGAGAAAAAGGTTCCCATTTCTGATGGGCTGGGCGGATTGCAAATCACGCCCCGTAAAACTCCCAAAAAGTTTTGTGAAGCCGCCATTTTATTTGCTCACATTAGCATTATTAGCATTAGCATTAACCAACGCAGAGAGACTAACTTATGGCAACACAAAAGAAAACATGGGAGCGGTGGAGATGAGGAGGTGTCGGCGTTCTGGCGATTTACTCAGAAGCCAGTCCCCAACTCTGGGGACTTCCGGCCGGGGACTTCGGGTGGCAGTATACGCCGTGAAGTTGTTTGCGGCCTGCCAGTAAACCCAAAGCAGAAGAAGAAGAAGTGACGTCAGCGGCTTCATTTGCCTAATCCTCCCTCAGGAACTAATTCCGGTGTGAACGCAATCTGCTTTAGTTCATCAGAACTAAAAGAGTTCTCATGAACTAAGTTCTCATGAACCTTTGTGGGAAAAGTACTTGGTGTGAACGCGCCTATTGATTGGACGGTTTAGCCGCAATGCACGTGGGATTTGGTGTTAATGCGATGTGAAATCCGAATAAAAAAAATAATAATAATAATACTTTATTCCGAGTGTGCTTGCTTTTCTCTTTGAAAGTCATCATATAACTGCATTGTAATACACGGTTCGGCTGCATTAAATATTACACATCTGCCATAGTTCTCTATTTATAGAGCCCTGCTGAGAAGACTTCTAGACAAACAGGAACAACTGCCGCCAAAACTGAAAACGTGACGTGGATCATAAATATATAAGCAATGAAACAACATCTTACATTTCTTTTCACACAATAGAGTCTTGCCGTGATACCGGGTTGTACATAATACAGTTTATGGAGTTAACTAGTAATTGTAAAGGAATACAATTTTACAGGAACCCTCAGAACCATGGCGCTTATTCATAATGGCCAATATTAAGCCAGATGACCAAACAAAGAGCCAGACTATACATGGTAATGGCACTAGGTCCGAGTTAACTGCAGCCAAAGATCAATACAACGGGAAAAAAAGTATAACATTGTTGAAATACTTATTGTAGTTTAGTCGTATAATCGCTTTCCAGTCCTCCAATGTTAACTACAGTTATCGACAGTCTGTTAATTAATGAGACGCATATTGCCAACATTTATGAAGTGAACTGCTTTCACACCCACAGGCGAGGCAAACTGTATCGAATTTTGTTTATTATGTCAGGAGCCATTAATTTGCTGCCAGCTTTATATTGAATATGTTATCAGAAACCTGGCAAGCGAGAGAGAGGGAAGACAAAATGAGCCAATTTAATACTGTTTGGCAAGCGGAGTCAGATTTTACCGCTCGCTGGGCCTTTGTTTGACTGGAAATCTCTGAAATGAGTTTGAGGGACCTCATTTTCCTGAGGTGTTTGCACCTGTACCTTAATGTTATCTACTGTGCTTTCATTAGTGCTCCATGATGCAGAACTGCAATTGGCGTGGGATAATTTTCTGTTTTCTGATAAGGAAGCTCATTGTCTGTTAACATGCTCTGAGCCAAAGGCAAAACGCCTTTCAGTTATAAATGACAAACTCGATTTCAGCTCACGTAAACATTCCTTTCAATTCAAGCTAATGGTGGATAGAGGTCACGGTCATTTTATGAAATAGATGCTTGTAAAGGGAACCTATTATGCACATTTTCAGGTTCATATTTATATTTTGTGTCTCTACTGTGACATGTTTACACACTTTAATGTTCAAAAAGGTCTTTATTTGTTTCATTCTGAGGAAAAATATAATAAATGTCCCACCTCTTAGCCTATCATGAACATTGTGTTGGAGCATTAGCATGGTTACATAGTGATGTCACTATGTTACAGACGTAAACAGTGTGTGTGTGTGTGTGTGTGTGTGTGTGTGTGTGTGTGTGTGTGTGTGTGTGTGTGTGTGTGTGTGTGTGTGTGTTTGTTGACCAATTATGATCCTATCTAGTTTTATCCAGAAAAGCATTGTGTGCCTGTTTGCAGATTCTGTGCTCTTCAACCAAAGGTTAAATATAGGAAGAATTGTCTGAATCAGTCCTCATAATCGATCTTGGTCAGACACTGTGTGTGTTTCCTTTACAGCACTTGTACGGGGGAAATGGAAATGGATGTCAACAAGGATTTAAAACTGAACCTGCAGCACTTGTTCCCAGCTTCCTTAACGACCTCTACTTGAAAACATAAAAGGTTTCCCTTTTGGTTGCAACACCTCCTCTGTCTCCTTCTCTCTGGGAGCAGTGCAAGCTAAAAAAATATTAATGCTGACTGTTATGATCATTCTACTGTGCAAAGCAATCTGCTGCAGGCCTGGAGAAAGCAGAAACAAACATGGGGACTGTTTGTCTGTCTATATAATGTCTGTATGGATCATGGCAGGATAAATCTGTTAGGGGCCCTGGTAACAAAATATGCTGCAGGGGTGTATTGTGTGCAAATTGTGTGTGTACACAGTTTCTGGAACAATAGTTTGTGATTATGTGATTAAACACGACTAATTGCATTACTTATGCATCATCTGGGCACAATATAAACTAACATAATCAACGTCATTATCAGGCTATCAAAACTAGACTTCGACATGGTGCTGCATCATAAAGTAACGGCCGTAAACACCTGCAGTCTCTCAAAAAAGATGTGGTTCCGGTGCATTGACTAGTTGGCAAACGAGCTAACATGCAAGCCAAGATGCTAGCGCTAGTCACAAAAGCTCCACATGAATAAATAAATGAATAAAGCTTTTTTGTTCTGTCTTCCTTCTCTGTACCGGGCTTGAGTGGGGATAAAAGCTCAGTTAGGGAACTCATTAGCTCAGCCACTAATGGACAATAACTTCACAAACGATGTATTTGTATCATCAAGTCCTGTCTCATAAGTGTCTAGAAATGTTCGTTTTTTCCTTGAGCAGTTTATCCTCCAACAGAGGAGGTTAGATTAAAGTGGCTGCTGCAACACAGCTAATAAACCACAGTAATAGCTTCTTCCATTTTGGACTTTAACATCAGAGGAAGAGAGAAAGAAAGCAGACAGGTGGCAGAGAACAAGGAGATGCATAAAAAGAGGAGACAGAGTAGGAGAAGAAAGGACGAGTGAGGGAGTTTGCTAAGCTTTTTAGCATTAATTGAGTCAATCTGGAGGGTAAATATCTAATGTTTTAGATGTTGACTAGAGTTATTTGCAGGGAAATGTAAACTCATGTTTGGCTCCTGAAAAAAGGAATGTGAGAGGGACACAATCCTCACACTATCCATTATCTTCCACATCTGTGGTCAGAGTGGTGTGAGCCACAGGAGCCAGAGCTCCCCCTACAGGCAGGTTTGGGCTCTGCAGCGCTGCATGTGGGAAATGTAAAGGCAGATGCATGTAGGCAGTGGTGTAAGAAGTACTCAGATATCTTACTGGTAAAAATAGCAATACTCAATTGAACAATGCTCTGTTTCAAGTGAAAGTTCAGCGATCAAAGAAGTAAGCAAAAGTATTGTCATTCAAAAGTACCAGAAGTAAAAGTTATTGGTAATAAAGGACCATTTCAGAATATATCAAATTACTGAATGATGGCTATTGGAGCACTAATGTGTTCAGAAGATCTGCTAACTGTGGAGCTAATTTGAGTGACTTCTGGATACATTGACCTATAATCATATGTCAAAGTTGACTTATTAGTTGATTTATGTTTTGTATTAGCTAGCAAATGGAAACTGTAAAGCAACTAAAGCTGTCAAATATATAAATTGGAGTGAAAGTAGCATAAAATGTAAATACTGTAAAAGTGATATTTAAGTACATTTCTTGAGAAAGTTTACTTTATGTGAGCAATGACAATGCACAATGAGTATTGAAATATTCAAGACGTGTAAGATTATAACGTAAATATGAATGATGGTGATCAAATTAGAAACAATAAAATGCAGCACAACAATTTATTTATGTTAATTATATCGATCAGCTTCAGATAAGGTTGTGATGGTTCCACATCTACAAAACACAAGTCATCATCTGCTTTGCCTGTCGGTCGTCAGGTCACTGATGTCAACTCTGATTATCCACACGGTCCTGATGTAGCAGATTAGCTGCTTTTTTCTAAATTAATCCCTCAATTGTTGGTTATTTATTTATTATGCTCACGCTTATTCAATGTCATAGACAAAAATGGTAGGTCCCAGGGGGTTTTAAACAAAAAATATTAAAGGATGAAAATCCATTAATAATGTCCATAATACATAAGCATAAGCTAGGCTTAGGGGGTAGCTTTTAAATTAATCTTTAAAGATATCAACACTTTCAGCTGCTCATAGATCCTCCGGCAGGCTGTTCTAATAGCTCGAAGCACAAAAACTAAAAGCTTTTTGCTTTTTGGAACAACTTGTGTGAGGGGACCTGGGGGCTTGTTTCATCACAAATGCAGCCTACAATTTGCAACATGAGATAATACCCTCCTATTATACTGTTCAAAACAAATTCAATATTCGGGACGCATGCATGAGCATGCAAGGGACGTGTAGTGGTTGAAAACATTTTCCACAATTTGCGGGTGGCAATCATTTGCAAACTGCACACCCTGGGTTACACTTTGCAGGCATGTTAGACAAATAAGCTGGTTCAAAGCTACTGTGTATAGTGCTTTATAAACTGGTCATATTATTTCAAAGAAGCAATATCAAACTGAAAGGCAACCACTCTGTAAAGACTTTAAAATGCTTGCTCTCCATTTGGTCTCAAACAACACTCAGCAGGCCGCACACTTCTGAATCAATTGTTACTGATTCATGATTGAAGCTCGAGTGCTACATGCCAGACAGCTAAGATATCACAGCTGGACTATGAATGAATGTCGTGACAATGTTCCTTCAGTAAACACATCCCGAAAACTGCTGTGCAAACTCAAAGGGAAGCGTAAAGTAATGAGAAAGTAATGACTCATATCTCCATTCAGCCTTTCCTCTGAATAAAGCTGACTCACTGTGTCACTTCTAAAAGACTACTCGTAGATAGCTTAGATGACGAGTTAGAAAAGGGCAGGGTATCAAAGCCACCATGCAATCATCTTTCTCTAAAGTAGTTCTCCAATTAAACACACAGAGACACGACTCAAACTGAGGTGCTGTCTGCAGCGGCTGGAAGAGTCAAGGGGATATAGCTAAGGTATCATTAGTACCGGTACATAAACAGTTTTGATCTTTAGGAAAGAAAAATCCCGCAGGCTGCAGAGAATTATTAAGGGTTGGGAAGGTTTATCTAAGGGTAAAATTATACTTGGAATACAATGATTTCAAAGCCTCCTATCCTTGTGTCTGTGAGTGATTCAGAATATTCTTTTCTTTTATCATTGATCCTCTCATCTCTCTGCAGATTTTCAGAAGCTTTGGAGGTTTCTGGTACCTGATGATGCAACCGCTGGCAGACAGAAATGGCACCTGTGAAAATCCCCACTGGGATACTGCGTAAGTGTGAGTGTGTGTGTGAGTGTGTGAGTGTGAGTGTGAGTGTGAGTGTGTGTGTGTGTGTGTGTGTGTGTGTGTGTGTGTGTGTGTGTGTGTGTGTGTGTGTGTGTGTGTGTGTGTGTGTGTGTGTGTCATTCAGAGTTGATTTCATCCTGTTCTTTGACGGTTAGCAATCACAGGGCGGAAGGGAGCTCTGATTGTGATGAACCTGTTTCCTGCTGTTCTCTCTGTCAATCCAATCGCTGCGTTTCCTTTCCAGCGGGATGACTACGGTCCAGTTTGCCGTCCACAAATGTTCTTGGACACAAATACTGCCACTTCTTTAGTGCCTCACACTGCCAATGCTTGCCAAGCCGGTGGCGTTATACATTTTCCTGGGCCAATATCCTGTCACAAAGCCCTACACGTATTGGGATGAGTACTGCACAGATCAACATACATTAACTCTAGTTACAGTTTTTGTTTTTGGTGCTGCCATGTTGTGCTTTCGAGCTCTGTCAATGCAATTAGCTTAGTCAAGCAGACAAATTAACTTGGGGTAGAAAAGTAATTATGTTAGAAAAGGGCAACTGGGCTTGCTTCGGGCATCAGAGTGACTTCTGGTATTCATAAAGGAACATTGGGATCCTGTGGACGTCATTAAATCCATCCTCCACAAAACCATATTGTGTTAAATGAATCAGTGTGACCATTTCTACATCCAATCTGTAGCCGACAGAACCCAAAGGACTCTCCTCAGCAGCTGAAATCTGTCAGCAGTGACTAATTATAGAGGGTAAGGTGTGGGGATGTCCAAATCCTGAAATAGGAAAGAAAATGTGTGAGCAATGCTTAATAATCTAGTTTAAAGAATCAAATCAACAGCAGCACTACGCGGAAATCTAACTTTCAAATGTTGAATAATGCTTGTTTCTTTCTGGATATAACTGGTTATTTATTGAAAAAAAGTATTCTCATTCTCCTTAACACAGCACAGGAAAAAAAGCTATGTTCACATGCCCCCTTGTGGATCACATCTGTCACATCTGATGATTTCTTTAAACATATTATTAATTTTATGGCATGTTTTGACACCTTATTAATTAAGTGAAATGTCTACCATGGATCTGTTTGGAGCCCCTTTTCTGGGACTGTTAATAAATGCATTGTTGCTCCGTTGGTTTATTTAAAAAAAAACAGTGTTTATCATCATTTAGTTATTTTGCAACATGAAGCCTCTTATAAATGTTGAATTAATGTAGTTGTTTTAAGCTTATAGATTGTTGGACATCAGTCTCAATTCTAAAGTGCCATCTGAGTTTTCCTTTAGTAAACAATCTCTTTATCTGCATTTACTATTTTGGATCTTCAGTCATTATGTGTAGTTGTTTGGCCAAATGAACCAAATAATAATCAAACATAAAAACGAATTTCTGTATATTGAGTCATCTCTGTGTGTGACTAGCAGAGTCACCAGGCTGCTCTGTATCTGAATCACTGCTTTTGCAAACTGTGTGTTGCCACCATCTGGTTTCATATTATTTATATTTCACGTCACTGGAGGAGGTTCAGGCTGTCATACATCTCTGTAGTTCTGTGTTTTTAATAACTGTGTTTGGTTGGTGGTGGGTCACTGCCTTCTGTCTTTGAGGAACCAATTTCCTCTGCCGATCTGAGATAAAGATGAATTAAAATTCTGATATTTGAATAGATGTTTAAACTGGGAACGTGTGTTTCAACTAATGTACACATCGTTAAATAATTGTATTTTCAGCAGTGTGTGAACAATAGGCTATATAAGTAGTAGTATTCGCCAAATTAAATGTTCCCAACTTGTGTGTAAGTGGGCTTTTTAACCCCTCTGAATTACACTTTATAAGAATTTTTGTGAACTCAAATAAATAAGGTCCAGGGAAAAAACGTCAAGCTGTTAAACCCTCATTTATATACCAGAATACACACATAACACAGCACTCAGATACACAAGTGCTTAGGGTCCGCAGCTAAATATTCTGTGAAATCTGTTTTAGCATGGTGAACTGGGCAGCATAGTGAAATTAACTTTGTCATACTTGTTTTGTTTGTAGCAGAACTCTTCATCCAGAGGAGGGCAGCATTTTGTCCGTGCTAAAAATAGCTCAGCCCATGTGGATAACTGGAAATTGTTTGTGTTTAACCAGGAAGTCAGCCTCTGTCAAGTTACATACCCTGACCCTGACATCACTTCTGATTTTCCTTTCAAAGTAAAAGTCTTACAGAAAAGGATCGCAGCAAAGGTCTCAGAGCCTTAAAGAAATACATTTAGACTATTGCACAAATCGTCAGAATATTCTTTTAAATCACAAAGAAGCAGATTTTTTTTTTTTACATGTAAATGTAATGTATGCTATTTCTTTCTGTAACAAACACTGGGACACTAGCCTAATAAAAGACACGTGTCTTATCAGTAGGGGACAAACGGGTATTAGATGATAAAGATATTTAACTCTTTACATTCACCTTCAACATGTAGTTGAATTCACAAACAGCAGAAACGTTGTTTGTATTATTTGCATTTAATGCTAAACATTATAATAGTGAGAATTAGTTTAGGGTAAAAACTATGATGGTGAAGGTATATTTTATAAAGTACTGTACTTAAGTATAATGTTGACATATTTGTACTTGACTTCAGTATATTTATTCTATTCTTTTATAGACATTTTATATTGCATGGTATCGATTTACTTTTTAAATGTACATGATACACATTGCTGTACTACTCTACCCATATCATACGCTACCCATACCAAACTCTACCCATATCATTATACTCCACATTGACCAGACTACATAAAAATGCTATCTTTTGATAAAAACTGAAAAATATATTTTGTTATAACAAAATAACACTGTGTAACACTAACAACCAAATAATTCTGATGATTACATTTCACTGGTAATACTGCTATTGTTTTACTTATGCAACAATAATGAATATTGGAAATGTACAGAGTATTTTTTGATTAGGATATATCTTCTTTTACAACGCCTAAGTAAATACACCTGAGTATCGCTTCTTCCACAACTGGGTTTAACGTCAATGTCACAACCTTTATTTTGAAAACACAAGCACACCGGAAGTTAAAACGGTGTGTTGCTAGCTTTATGCTAACCTGTGCGCAGTAGTGACAGCTCTGTATTTTCTCAACACTTCCCCCTATCCTAGAACTACTGTCAACCTGGACTTTCTGACCACACCCGCAGAAGTATCTCCTGGATGTTAACAGTTAAGTAAACCTCAGTTTCTTTATTTAACTAGATATTGGATAATGCATGATGTGAACTAAGTGTATTGCTAGCTGTGTGGTACTTTTATATGCAAATGTCATGGAGAGCTAATTTAGCCATTTTCATTGTAAACATTAAAACCATAGGCCTATATACTTTGTTGTTTTAACTTGTATTATTTGTTTTATAGTACAAGTTATTATATGCAAATAACAATTGTTGCCAATTGCCAATTGTGTTAAAGTGCATCCAGATGTATTCAGTTTCTGATATAATCATTGTGGCGTGTTTTGCACCTTTGCCCTCATTTTTATATTTGTATTGCTTAGGGCAATACTTCCGGGTTTGCTTCTCAGCAATTTCTTTTTTTCCGTGTGCGTCAGTGTGGGTGTGTCCCACTGTACATATTGTCGCGTTATGGTCTCACGTTGAAGTTTACAACATATTGACATTTCAACTGCACCACAAGTATTAAGCAGATGAAAAACATTGTATTATATGATTCATTTTCCAATAAAGTATTTTGGTGTGTTCTCTCCTCAAAGGCATGGCTGTGTTTGAGAACTGCTCTGTGCTGTTTGAGCTGAAAACATTGCCTTACAAGGAGAAGAAGGAGCTGAAATCAGCAATAACAGAGAATGGAGGCAACATTTCCTTTGTTGTCAATAAAAAGGTCAGAGGGTGTGATCACTTCCTATACTGCCAGGCTATGGTCTTTTGATTAAAAACGAAATATCTTCCTCCAACATGATTAATGTACATAAAACGATGTCCTTGTGTTGCAATGTTAAAGAACAATCATGTATTGCTCTCTGCCTACATTTCCCACAGTGCTCTCTGATAGTGACCAATGATGTATCCAACCTGAGCTCCAACAGGCTGCATAGCATCCAGAAATACCAAACGCCTGTGGTCGGGGTGGAATATGTGAACAGCTGTCTGGAGAAGGGACTTCTTCTGCCTGTGGATGAATACAAGCAGGACATTTCCTCTCCCTCTGTGTTCTCTCCTCCTCTTCCCCCCTCCTCACCAAGGCGTAGTCCAATCTCACATCAAGGTATTATCAGCATAGGTAGTAATTGTTAACAAAAAGCATACTAAGCACATGTTATATGCAACAAAACATCACACTTAAAACAGGGTTCGAAAATTGGCTGCACACAGAACTGATTAGGTTTTGGTGGTCAGATGTCACGTTCACTGTGACCTCACACAGCCCTTTTTGATCTTCCTAATTAATATGCTTATTATGACAATTTCCCACAAATGTGTAATTGGATAAAACTAGGAAGTGACGGCATTTTATACCGACATGGATGCAACTTTACTGGTTGCATAATGCATACAACCTTTAGGGAGTCATTCTATTTTTTTCTTTTAATGTAGACACAATGTTTTAAACAATATAAATACTCTTTATTAGGTTTTCTTTTAAGGTCCACTAGAAGTAAAGTAGTATATCATGATTCCATGGGATCCTTGAAACTTTAAAATTAGCAAGAAAATATAAAGGCCTTGAATCTTTGTTTTTTTGCTGTCCAGAAACACTGCAACCCTAAATGCTTATAGCAGGGGTTTCAAACTCAAGGCCCGGGGGCCAAATCCGGCCCGCGACTTCATTTCATCCGGCCCCACAAGAGCTTGCAAAGAATATCATATGTTTATTATACAGTTACATGCCGCTTTACAGAAGCACATTGCCCATAATATATTAAATATTTATATATGTATATTTATATAGTCTTGAAATTACAACCGGCCCTTTGAGTGCAACCTTGATGCTGATGTGGCCCGTGATGACATTTAGTTTGACACCCCTGGCTTATAGCAACAGTCGAATATAAAATCAAATCAGTTATTGTGGATTCTCAAGTTACCATTTGATGTACTGCAGCTTAATTGATCCCCATTGGACAATAATGTATTGTTACTGCAGCGGTGAATGGAAGATGGTGAAGGCCATAGACCCCTAACTCTGATATTTGGGAATGCACCTTATTTACGTGTCGGTCTATAAAGCTTTTATATTACATTTGCGTTGTTTTAAAATGTGCAGTGTGTGCAGTGTGGGTTTTTATGCACTGTATATTTATACAGAGGTGAAGGACTATAATGATTACTTTTCCGCTTTTACTGTCTCTTCCGGAGACTAACTCAATCAGAATCATAACTCCAGCCGGTTCCAACACATTCCTCCGAGTCGCTTATCTGCTCTCAGGAACAGACACAAGTCGGAGCTTATTGTCGATCAATTGTTATGTCCTCCCACTTCAGTTTCCACATTGATAGATGGACATTGTGATTAAAAAGTACAGTTGAGACTCAGTCAGCAGGTTTATCTTCATAGCAGCCTTTTTCTTTCATAACCTTCAGCAGTGTTGTAAACCTAGAGCTTTGTGAAGTGTTTTCAGTAGGAGCCCACAATGCCTACATAGCCTGTGTGTACTCAGGTTTAAATGCATACCAGTTCTAATGCTTTTATTGCAGAACAAGTAAAGTGAGGTGTCGTTCATGTGTATTTTCTTGTGTCTTTTGTATTTTAGTGTCCAAAGTACCATCGAGCAACAGCGAGCTCTCTAAGAGGGAAGAGACTTCAGGGAAAAGCAGAAACATCTTGGAAAAGTTCAGGTGTGAACATCGACCCTTCTCAAGAAGTTTGTTATATTAACCCTGGGGTATCAGTGGTGAAGCTGAACATGACATAGTTACATTTTATGAATCAAACAGATGGTTAAAGGTTCAGTCATGCAGACCTTTTGTTATGATTGTAAATATGTGTGACCTTTGCACTGGTTAGACCTTTCTCAAGCTGATCGGTGACCTATTCCTGTCTCTCTTAGCAGTTCCTGCTCCATCAGACAAAGAATTAAAAGATAGTACAGAGAATAGCTTTGTGCACTCAGGCTCAACACTTTTTGTCACGAAGAATAATTTCCATGAATAAATAGAAAACTATCCTTCTTTTAAATCTCAATGTTCTCCGTGTGAAGATGCATTTGTTGCTGCTCCCATACTTCGTAACATGGTGGTAGAAACAACTGGATGAAAAACACCACAAGAGTTCAAACATTACGTCGACATTTCTGCAAACATTTGTATTCCCTAATAACATGTATGCATGAATTCATCTTCCTTTTCATTCAATTCCACAGAATTTATACTGAAACTGATACGACTCTTCCAAAGTACCCGGATCATTTTCAAGTGGCAAAGTATTCAATCTTTGAAAAGGTAAAGCTGCAGTTTATTTTAAGCTTTTCTTATATTGCTTCGACAGTAAATGTGTTTTGTTAATAGCCTACATTTCTCTGCAGATAAACAGCAGGACGTGGTGTGTGCTGGAGCTTCAGAGTTACAGAGGAGAGACAGGATGCCGGTACCGGGTAGTCAGGTACTGGAAGGACGATATCGAAGCCAAGGTATGAAATATTTTATATAACACTGCTTTGCTGAGCTAATAAATGACTTAATTTACTTTTTAGACATTGATTAATTTCATTCAACTTCATAAACTGCACACAATTCATATCACCATTTTTTATTTCTAAACTTCCTGCCTTCCCTTCATTTTTCAAGCTGTTTGTAATTGTATAGTAATTGACTGTTTCCCTAGACATACTAAATTATTTAAATATTAGTTTTGAGTTGCTATACATGTTATTTGACTAGTGATTCTGTCTCTGTTATTCAACGTTTTTTTTCATGTTGCTTTAAATGCAGATTAAAATGCTGGACATTTCATTTTTCTGGCTTTATGACCCAGTTATAATATATTCTCCTTTATGTCTTAAAACAAGCTGTCTATTGTAATATGATGTTAAAGTTAACTGAAGTTAAAGAATCTGAGAAACCGAAAAGACCCTGAGCTGAGTAAACATCAGCGAAACAAAACAAATCAATTCCAGCGATCACCAGGAGACTAAGATGGACACTTTTTTTATAACACGTCACATTACATAAACAAAAGGAGCAAATAACTTGTACAGAGTACCATAAAATCAACATTTGGGACTCGATCAGACTTCAGTTATAGAGTAACTTGAACATTGTAAAAAGATCAAAACCCATATCTGTGTTTGTGCTGACAGAAGGCGGCAGTGAGGGATATGCTGGTGCACCTGTCCACCTCAGAGGAAGCTCTGGAGGTCTACAAGACCCTGAGAGAGACCCTGCAGGCTGAGGGTCTGCAGCTGAGGAACAACACCCGCCCACAGGCCCCAGACCTCGGCTCCGACCCCCTCCGGCTGGTGGGACATTACATTTCATTTGGCAGATGCTTTTATCCAAAGCGACTTACAATAAATGCATTCAACCAGGAGGGTACTGAGAAACAAGAATTATGTAGGTATTAGTTTGAACTAAGCCAAACCATTCGAAGTGCTAGTACCTTAGCTTCAACTAAGCCAAACCATTTAAAGTGCTAGTACCTTAGCTTCAACTAAGCCAAACCATTTAAAGTGCTAGTACCTTAGCTTCAACTAAGCCAAACCATTAAAGTGCTAGTACCTTAGCTTCAACTAAGCCAAACCGTTTGAATTGCTAGTACAGTATTACAATATGTATAGAGGTTTCATTGGCCGAGGTGCAGTCAAAAAAGGTGTGTTTTCACTTACCCGTTACTTTATTCAAACCTTTAAGAAATTGTTATGACAAAAACAATAAAGATGCCAACAGTAAATAGAAGGATACTATTCTGTTCCTCTTGTTTGCTGTAAAAACTGTACTTTTATGTTCAGCTTCATGTTAGCATTAAGTATTCTTTAGTAACGGTATTTATTTCACATATAAATGTATTGCACCAGCATGTGGTGGATTAAATGTAATATGTTATGTTTATGTATACAATAATACATGCAAAGTCAATGAATTAACATCATTTCCTGTCAATATGCAACATTATTACATATTACAAAACTATTTAAAGGGCAAATAATTATTCATTTCATAGAAAGACATCCCAATAATACAAATGACAGTACAAAGTACATTATATTACACAATTGTCTTGATTTGTAAATACCTAGCCTTCATAAAATACAAAACTGTCTTTGTTTAAAATGAAATGAGAGGTGTTTTAGAGACTCTACTCCAAGCTTTATTGCCGCTTACATTTTCATGGCACAGATGTTCCTAATATACATCAGTAGAATCTTAGTTAGCGTTCTGAGTTTGTTAGGGTGAGTCACTGCTTCTGGACATTTGTGTAGCTGAATCCAATGAGCTGTTGATTTGATTTGCATGTTCCTTGTTTTACTGACAGCTGCTGCTGGAGGAGCAGCTGAACACAGGAAGCTTATCACAGGAAGTGGGAGTGTTTGTGGAGCTGCTGTGGACCGAGGCCCTGGGCTGCCTCGGCAACATCCTCACAGTCCCCATCAACAAGCTCAGCCTCAACGATGTAAGCTCCTCTCTGTGGATCATGCTGCTGTCAGACTACTGAGAGAAACATCAGCTGCCCCATCAGCCTTATTTGTTTGACCTTCCCGGAAAGACAGTCTAATGATGCATCTCATCACAATTATTCTTGTGCTCCATGTCTCGTGTGTGTGTGTGTGTGTCTGTGTGTGTAGGTGAGCAGGGTGGAGGGCTTGTTGCTCCAGGCTCAGAGGAAGCTGAAGGAGTCAGATTATAATGAGGTTGCGTCTCTTATTGATGAGGTTTACACCCTGCTGCCGCACAAAGAGCCACGCCCCTTTCCTCCCACTGCCAAGTTCATCTCTCAGAAACTGGATCTCTGTCAGGTAACACTGAACTCACACACAATCACTAACACAAACACTAACGGCCCGTCCACACAGCAGCGTTAAAAAGTCTTCCAACGCTTCTGCCCATTGACTTTGAATGGGGGTGACGTCACGTTGCCTCGCTTTTCGCCGAACTGCATTGTGGGGAAGCAAAGCGAAGATTTCCAGGATTTCCAGGATTTTCAGGATTCAAAAGTGAGTTGAAGCTGCGCTGAAGCTGGGAGAGACATACCGCAGTTCATTTCCTCATATTCCAAACGAGAAATTACGGTAGCACCCCACATACTCATCTCTGGGGCGCACCCCACATACTAAGCTCTGGGGCGCACCCCACATACTCAGCTTTGTGGGCGCACC
>NW_011367170.1:68099-82506 GCF_000735185.1 Notothenia coriiceps
TATGTTTGTAAAAACAGCCTTATAAAAATAAACAAGCTTTAAAAAAGTTATCGTTTAATGTTTAAGTGAGGTGGGCCTAATCCGGAGCGGCAGGAATGCTTACAAGGATCAAAGTGCCATCAGGGTCTCGTAAATTCAGTAATGAGTAATATATCTCCTACACCGACGCGCAATAGACGCACGCGACAAAAGACGAGGAAACAGTCGAGTATAGTTCAAATGAGCGCTAGTATAATCTATTTCTCAATACTCAGAGCAATTTACCTTTTATCTATTTCTCTCTGTACTGCTCCCTGTTTGCTTTAGAATATATGACAATGAGACTACCGTGTTTTAGGCGGAAATGCCGGCTAGCTGATCGGCAACAACAACCAATCGCCATTCTGGAGGTGCGTCTACCATAGAATGGGACTAGACATGAGCATTTAAGAACCTATGAGGAAAAACTAATCAACCTATAACCAGACAATAAGCAATCAGAGGGGGCGCTGTTCTTATTATTTTCGTCTATAGGGCTAATCTGTGCGTCACGTAACAGTACGACAAATCATGTAAGAAAAACCCATAAGATACTATGCCAAAGTTTGTTCAATATCGCTATCTATATTAAAAGTGCACATCCTTACATCGCACAACGGTGGAAGCAACTTGGGGATGTACTTCGTCCGGGTCAGCGGAAAATCATACGAATTAGTACCAGATCGCTAAACTAGCCTGAAGTGCAGAGCGCTTTTAAACTCATTCAGGCGCTTACAAGTCCTTCCCTCAGTCAATATATCCGGCGAGGTAGTAAACAGAGTAACAGCTCATCTCTCTGTACGAACTACAAGATCTGACCGAGGTCAACATACAAGGCGAACTGAACACCCCTCATCCTATATATTGAGCAAGATGTATCCCATCAAGCCGCCGCACATCTTCAATTTTGCTCTAGCATCATACACTACTCTTTCACCCGTCTTCAAATTACAAATATCACTTTCAAAACATCCGTAACATAAATAATAGATGCCCTCGAGTAGCACTATCTAGATGAGAGAGCCTATAGAGGTCATTATATATAAGATAGACTATAATCTCAAGTCGACGTCGGGTTTGTGAAGAATACGGACAGCACTCAAATCCCTGTTTTTATTGGCTTTTCAACCAGTGCTAACAAAGAGTCATTTGGACGCAATACAATGCGGTTCCTCAGCTGGCTGCCCTAGTTCTCTCAGAAAGATAACTTTCATTCATAGTGCTGTGTAGATTCAATTTCTGATATGTTAAATATTGTTCTGCATACTAATTGGAGCACCGTTTTTATGTTGCAAGAACTCTTTCACAGAAGCGTAAATAAAAGGGCTAGCGAAGGCTTTTCGGCACCGTTTGACAGAAATAGCAATTACCATTTCTGTCTGAGGACAATGATCCACCCGCTCTTAGTGCCACCAACTACATTGTCCGAACGGCCAAATTGTATCCAAATAGACACCCACTGCGGCCTGCCGATTTTTATATAGGCACAAATTTTGAAGTTGTTGACCGCGGGGTGCTAGGGAGGACTCAGCGTTACGCGGACTCCGCATAATAGCTTAGCAGTGCTCTCACGTTCTAACAAATGACACTTCTAGTGCAGGGTCTTTGGACTGGAGGTGTACCATCGTTGTAAATGTAAGTCGCGTACTCGAATACTGAATACATGCCTTGTGAAAGTAATCGCAATTACAGTAGATATACTTTATTTTTCAATAAAGGATGGGTAGTCGTTTTTCTGGTGAACAGGAACACTATTTACTGTTTAATGGCTAATATAGGAACCAAACACATACATCTTGGTGTCATTCTGACAGCTCCCTCTCATTCTGCAGCCCACATAAAAAACATCACCCGACTGCATCTTTGTACTTCGAGGACCTTTCCTTGGAATATGTTATGAATTGAAGAGTTCCTTGGGTGTTTTGAAAGGCGCCCCTAAATAGAATAATATCATTATGGATTTATTATCCTGAAACATGTAAAACTTTTTAAAACTTTTCCAGTCACTGCCCCATGCAAGTTAACGATCAGCGCAGGCCATCACATTCTTGATTTGATCCCGTTATAAATGCTCATCATTTTGCAACGTATATCTTGCACATTTTATCCAACCACTCCGTTCTAACTTTCAATATATTTAAAAGAGATTCTCTCCATTCGCATGCGGGGCGGAGGCCCACAGACACGCTGCATGTCCTCACGTCGCTCAGACATCTGCAGCGCTGTGCAGTGTGCACACAGTTCGCGCGGTTCAATTGAATATTACATTTTGTGAGGAAAACTTTTCCACCAAAAATTTCCCCAATAAGTATTCCAAAAGTATTCACTTCGCAGTTTACGAAAGTAACTGTAACAGATTACCGTACTTCAAATGAACCCGCTGAATACATTAGCCCTACTTGATTTTTGCTACCTGAATTACGTAACGCCGTTACATGTATCCCGTTACAACCTTACACCCAATTCCTAGCGCTACTGTCCCGCAGCTCCTGCCTTTCTGTTGGACTCTGTCCGCACGGGCTACTGGCTTGCTGCGGAGTCGCATAAAGCAGACTCTGATCACAACGAAGATCACTTCTTATCAAGGCAGGGAACGTTTCGCAGTACGTCAGTCTAGCTGTCCCGCAGCTCTGCCTCTCTGGTGGACTCCGGACTGCACTTTACTCACCGAGACGATTTAAAAACGAAAATGGTGGGGGCGAACGCAGTTCCACCTTCTCCCGGTTCTGCGGGCCCGATGAAAGAAATGCCTCGGCGGCCGGTACGTGGGCCCGCGGCGCTAGTTGGCCTGGTCACTGATGCTATGGCATCCTTATGACCGTCTTATCATCCTGTTCTTCTCCCTGAGTTCTCAACCATGTGTCCCCTTTAAATGTGGATTTTCGTCCGGAATTCCTTGATACGATGTAACGGCTTAAGGCAGGCTATTCAACGGCTGCGCGGGCCAGTGCGGCCCAAACCTAACTCCGCGAGTGGCCAGCCTCCGGAGCCAAATTCTCACTAGTAAATAGACCCATTGAACGCAACACTCCGCGCTTGCAAGAAACCACCAAACAACAAACAGCAGCACGTTTTTTGAAGTGCATCTAGTGGTGCTACGTACGGTGGTGCTCATGTATACGCCAACTCTAAAACATGTCTCTTCCAACTCTGAAGCGTAAACAGAGACAAAACGGTAATTGCATCTGTGGACGCAGATCAAGTCAAGCGGACCTTTCGCGACCCGACTGAGCAGGGTCGGATGCCTGCTTCCGACGTCTCCCAAACACACACAGTCTCCCGCAAATCAACGGAGTGATGACAGATTTCATCTGCGAGTTGAAAGTGAACTTTGCCGGCCGATTGGATGACTTGCCCTGCCACATACGGATGATGGGCCTTGCCAGAGACCACCTTCATCTGTGCAATAGAGGGGACGAGTCAACTCAGAGCAAAAGGAAGTGGTCCTGCATGAAGGGGAAATATAATCACTGGAACTTATGACACATGCAGCGCACTAACGGGCCAGCGAAGTTCTTGAGTCCATGTCAAAAAAACACATTTCCTAACGGTTCAGAAGTAGCGATCTGTGTGCCAGTATGTTTGGAATCACATACACATGTGAATCAAGCTTTCACACATGGAACTCAATTTCAACGAAGTAGCCACTCGCTGCTCCCTGACGACAGCACTCTTCACCAAGTGTTTAGGATTTGCATGAATCTGTAGTGAGGCTCAGAAATTACTGCTCTTGTTCAAAACAAAAAATGTCCCTTCTCCCATTGAGAAAGTCAGTGATGACAAATCACAAATGAGGTGATAGTAAGCACCTAGAGTAGTTTACTATAGTAGACGGTAGTGTAGTATTCATTCATATAGTTACCCGTGTCCCTTGTTATGGGTTTGTGCACTGAAGTGTTTGACAGTTCTTTCTGTATTCATTTAAATGCACTTTGTAATGTGTCTGGGTCAAATGTGACCAAAACGTATGATTTTTTTGTTATTACTTGAAAAGTGAAAAAATATTGCTACAGTACTACCTCTTTGTGTTGCATTGGAGCTCTCTAGCTGTTTTTTTTGTATGTGAGCACATTTATTAAGACTGCTATTATTGTATTCAGTAAATGCACTTTGTGATGTGCCTGGTTCAAAAAAAAATAACCTGAATATTTGACTTCTAAAGCAAACAAATGTAATGCTACAACTGTGCACTTTTTTTCAGATTCTGTTAAATTAATGCTAATTTATTGTGTTTTTATGCACTTTTTGACCTACCTTTGTTAGATGAACAATGAATAAAAATTGCATGTTTTTCATCGCAGTAATATGTGTTGGTTTAAAATGTGTCACTACCCGCTTTTTACAGGCCGCTGAATGTCTGGCCCAGCTGAATTTTGTAGTTATAAAATCTGGCCCAACTGATGTGTAGTTGAATAGCCCTGGTCTAAGGACAGAGGGTGTTGTGTTGTCATACTGATATTCTGTACAAACTGGGAAGTCCACTGAGACAAATGTAACATTTATGATAGGCTATTGGGCTATATAAATAAACATTGATTGATTGATTGATTGATTGATTGATAGATATATATAACAACTGAGGACATATGTAAACATTTCCTTTAACACATATACTGTATATATATATAGATATTTGTTTTGTATGTCTTGTAAATTGCACTGTTGAGGAACCTGCGATCTACGTTTTTCATACATTACACAATTACACTGTAGCTGTATGTTATGACAATAAAACCTTTGAACCTTGAATGTTTCCTTCTTCACATGCTGTTCTCATTTTCACCACAGGGTGGCGCAATCCCTCCACCTGTCAGATCAGATTCAGAAACTGGTTTATTGCCAAGTAGGTTTACACATGCAAGAATTTTCTGAATGGTGCACACATAAAACACAGTAAGAGAAGAACAACATGTAAGAAAAGGACCACAAATAATGATAAAAATGACACCAAATATAAATATACAAAAAACTAAGTACAGTTTAATATATCAGATTATTATGAGACTTAAAATAAGATATATGCAGTGTCCATACAGTTTTTTTTTAAAGATGGATGAGAGCCACACCAGTTTTCAGTCTTTTATGTATGATAAATCCATAATGATCAAAACGTTGAAATGTGTTTTTATGTCAGGGATTGTTTTACTATCCTATGACATGAGTTATGATAAAACAAATGTTTTACAACATGCAGAGAAACAAATGCTGCCCTCGGAGAGAAAGGTCTTTCGTGAAACTGTGCGTTGCAGTAATTCATGTTTGAGGACAGATATATTGGCTGGGTAATTTGCCCTCTGCCTCTCTCTTTTGGTTCGGAATACTAAATATTTGGGGGGTGGGATTTAAAAAACCATTAAGTGGGCCACATAAAAGAGAGCCCGGCACAGTGATGGTCATTTCACCCTCAGACAGAAATGGTAATTGGCTAATTTCTGTTCAAACGTGTGCCATAAAAGCCTCGCTAGCCCTTTTAATTACGCTTCTGTGAAAAGAGTTGCTTTGCACAATAAAAAACGGTGTCAATTAGTATGCAGAACAATGTTTAACATATCAGAAAATTAATCTACACAGCACTTTGAATGAAAAGTTTCTTTCTGGAGAAACTAGGGCAGGCCAGCTGAGAACGCCATTGTATGTGGTCCAAATGACTCTTTGTTAGCACTGTTGAAAAGCAATTAAAACAGGGATTTGAGTGTGGTCGTATTCTCCACAAACCCGTCGCTGTTATATTCTGGAAATAAAAAAGCTCTATGTCTAATATGTGTGCTACTCAGGCTCATTTATGTCGAGTCTTGAAGTGAATTGGATTTTGAAAGGGTAAAGTATGGAGAAATTGGAAGTTGGGGGATGAATCTTGCCAAAGGAAGTCCTGTTTACTCGTGTTATTGTTACAGAAGAGATGAGCTTATCTGATACCTCGTTCCCATTAATGATGAAGGACTGTGCGCCTTGAATTTAAAAGCTGCCTCAGGCCATGTTTCTATATTTCCCCTGCATACATCCCCCAGTTGCTTCACGTTGTCATGTTAAAGATGTTTCTTATAAAAGAATAACAACTTGGAATTATTTTTATTACAGTATTTCGTCTCCTACATAGAAGACAAATAATGAGGTGTATCTCAGGTCCTAAATGCAAGCAGCCCACTCCTGGTGGGACGCACCCCAGAGGCGGTGGACAGCAGCCCATTTCCCTAAAACACAGTCTTTTAATTAAACAAACGAGCATAATAAAGGAGAGAAGGAGAAAAGTATAGTTCCCGCTATTCCCGTGTGAGGAGAAGTTCATTAAAATGTAGAGACCCTGTGGGCTTCCAGAACATTTCCTGCCGCTCGGCTCGGTAATAAGGCGGCAAAGCACAGGCTGGTACTGCACTGCTCCTGAATGTCTGCACACTTAGTCTGGTTAGAGGCAGAATTACTGCACACATGATGAGGGTACGGATCATACTGACTGCAACTACCATGTTATCCATGTGGAATGACCTTTGGGGAAGTATGCTTGTTTTTTTGCCCAAACTG
Organism: Notothenia coriiceps; assembly: GCF_000735185.1. Taxonomy (NCBI): domain Eukaryota; kingdom Metazoa; phylum Chordata; class Actinopteri; order Perciformes; family Nototheniidae; genus Notothenia; species Notothenia coriiceps. The sequence goes on from NW_011367170.1 coordinate 74,637, forward strand.
GTATGGTAAGCACGCTCACAGTTTTTGGTAAAATTGAAAAATTGCTGAGACAAGTTTGTTTGCTTGATCTTAGCATAAAGACTAGAAAGAATGGAGAAAATGTCATAAAAAAATTCATACAACCGGCAACCTCATATTGATGGCAAGACCCCTGACCAATGAACTGCCCAACACAACAACCCTAGTAAAAAATAACATTAAGGCGTTTGCATGAAGAAAAAAAATACGGACCCAAGAAGGGTTGGTTATATTAACACAAAACAAAACAATTTGGCAGAAAAAACTCAAAAGTTTGAGAGAAAAATAAAGATGCCGATGATCACATGTTGATTCTGGGATCTGGGCTAAAATCAGAAGTATTTTTTTAGGGCTAAAACAACATGGCCAGGTCGCCCTTGAAAAAGGGATTTTAATCTCAATGAGAGCTTTTACCTGGTTAAATAAAGGATATATGTATAACATTTAAATTTGATTAGGTCAGTCACTGCCGACCTAATACACGGCTAGCAGCGCTGTCAGTGGTGATGAGGGTGAGCCTACTTTGCAAGGTAAGGCAATGTGGTTCCTTTACAAAAATTAAATACTACGTTTTGTCTCTTATGATACCTTTTTGGTGTTTTGGAGCCAGAAGTGCTAAATTACCAGCTAACACTGGTTCAAGAGAGCTAGATTATTCAGTCAGCTCAGCTGTGTCCAAGTTAGATGTGATATTATCTGGGAGAAAAGCCTATTGGAAAAACAGCCGACTCCTTTGTGTCTGTTTCCTGGAAAGTAAACAATGCCATGGTAGCGAAGTTGTGGTAGCAAGCTAGCCACAGGCTGCTTTATAGTAAGGTGACCAGATTTTCAAAATTAAAACCGGGGACATTTTGAGTTTTGCGGTCAATATATCATTAACATATCCACTTTTCTTCACTGTTAAAGAAAAAAGGGGGACAATTCTGGTTCAATGTAATTCGAACATTTGAACTGTTGGATACAAACAGAAGGACGATAGCTCATATATGAGACTTCAAAGGTCTTTTATTTTGAAACTGTACATCAGATTGTCCGGATTTTCTCTGAGTGATTAGATGGGGTCTCCTGCTATCACACTGAAGTGAAATAAGTATTTGATTGACTTCGAATGACTCTTTGATTATGGAAAGTTTACATTAAAGTCAAAATATAGACGGACAATAGATCTAATTTGAGATTTTAAACTGCATACATTTTAAATTGTGCTTCAGAAAGTAATGTTATTTTAGCAGTGTTGTGAGATGGTGTCAACATCAATTGAAATTAGTCACCCAGTGGAAATGTCAGATGTGTCTTCATAACTGTATGCTTACATTTTACATTCACTCAGTTATAGTGTGGTAGTTATACGTAGTTTCTTTTAAATTATTATTGATCACATTATATTGTACATATTTCTTGATTTAAGCTCCAGTATATGAATATGTTTGGTGTGTTTTTTTAGGTATATTTGTTATTGACCGAGTAAACGCTTTTATTTTGAAGGCAGTTTTTACNCTTTGCATCTAAAGCTAACAGACAGAGAATCAGCCACTTTTGAAACGCGCAGGGCTGCAACAGAGCCGGGATTATGGGTAATGCTGCCAATGATCTGTTTGGTGTTGTGGGGAGCCAAACACTTTCAGAGACATGTTTTGTGCTATATATCTGAGACTCTATGAATATGATTCGATGAAAAACACCTATAATGGCGGAACCTTTTAAAAAACTGCTATTCAAGTAAAATGTATACAAATGCATGTTTCCTCCAGGAGGTGGATTAAAATGTAGTTATGGTCCACTCTGCTGGCCTCTCTAACTCCTTGCCTGTGCTGCTCTCTGGCCAGGCATGTGTCACCATCGAGTGGTTGCGCGCAATCTGGCCCCGGCGGCCCATATGCCGGACCGGCTCCTCGATTAAAGTCACGTTCGCTGCTCCGATGCCTGTGTCGCTCTGACGCGACGCGGCTCATTTTCTTCCATTCTCCCTGCGAGCGGTGCGCTCCATGGCAGGAGAGCTGCGGCGGCCGCGCTACCAGACCACGACAGCGTAAGGGAGTTTCCAGAAATGTATACCCCAACAACAATACTCCACAAAAGTGAAAGTCTTAATTCCCCCTTGTCAACTCTGCCGCTTCAACTCCTAATCCACTAAACCCCTTCGTCCTTATTGCGACCTTAGCTTAGCCACTGTTTCTTACCTTTGTTGTTGTTATTTATTGTTTTCTTCTTTACTGATTGTAAAGTGCTTTGGAGCACAGGAAAGCCGCTATCATAAATGCTAAATGTAGCTATTATTTAGTTATTATTTATTATATTGTTATTGATTAATCGGTCGGGGGGTATGTGTGTCTTAAGGCTGCAACAACAATTCAATCTGGGAGAGACGGTTTTTTAGTAGTTAAGGAAGTACATATTTATTTGCAGGCAACTAGCACAAAATAAGATGCTGAATGGGAGTTTTCCGCGCGATTACGCGCCCCGTGGTTGCCCTGAGGGGAGGGTATCATTGGGAGCGGCGAGAACCGGGATCTGATGACCCGCGGTTCTAGACTCTGGTCCCGCGCTCGCGTGAATGGATAGTTAGGTTTGCTTCTGGACAGGGGAGGGGCTTAGCTTGACCCTGGACTGTCAGATGCGACAGGAGGGTTGTGAAAAAAGGGGTGGGAGGAGGGTTGCAGTAGAGGTCAACCTGGAAATGACAGCCCCTGTTAGGGATGCGGGGGAGAGCAGCATTTAAAAAGGGGGTTAGGCCGGAGCCTGGATGATAGGCCTTGGCCTGGAGAATAGGAGCCGAGGAGTGATTGGTTTAAGCTTGGCGTGACGGCCCACCGAATCACTTTATTGAGAGGAGACAGCAGTAGGACGCTTAGACCATCAGCTAAAATGCTATGAGTAAAGAAGGTCTTCCTGGTTGAACTTGCGCTGAGCTTCATAAGTGCCTTAAAAGAGCGGAACAGCAAAAGTATAGTATATATGTATATAGTATAGTACACACCCGAATAAGATAAGACCTTTATTAATCCCCGTGGGGAAAGTCAGTAGTTTAACAGCAACAGGGTAAGGTTGAAAAACAGGACAGCACAGAATCACACAGATTGTCTGATTTTTTCATTTATTGAGGTTTGACTACTTTTTTGTGTTACGTATCATAACGTTTTATGTGGTTAACAAAAGTGGTGGGTGTGGTACATTTATTATACCTCGTGTACTTATTATGACATATATACAACGTAAACTTAAAGTAAAGAATATAAAATTCAAATAAATGGTAAAATTAAACATAGGAAACTAAAATAGGGCGAANTTTTTTAGGTATATTTGTTATTGACCGAGTAAACGCTTTTATTTTGAAGGCAGTTTTTACATGCCTCTACCGTAATGCATAGGATACTCGCGCACCGCAATACAACGTGCGGGCTGGCTTGACTGTGTTTTTCGAAGTGGGGGCTGGCTTGACCACAGTCTGTTTACCCAGTGTTTCCTGACATGAAACGTTTTATTTCACCTTGCTATGTGTTTTTAACGTATATTAAAAAAACGGGGACATTTCCGGGGACAGTTTCAACCGGGGACAGGTCAATACAAACGGGGACTGTCCCCGGAAAACGGGGACGTCTGGTCACCCTACTTTATAGTCTTTTTCATTCTGAATTGGACCAGCATTTACAAAATGAACATAATTCTTCACTGATGAAGATTTAAAACTAGCGTACATTATTAGGAAATGTTATTAGGGCAAAACTTTGATAATCTTTTTCATTGACTTCTACACAATTGGACTTCTTTTGGCATCCTGTAGTGTTGTCGGCCATTAGACAGGATGCAGGTTTAAGGAACACATCGGCTTCACTTTTTACACCCAGAGGCTGCCGCTTGCTTTGGAAGCTATTCTGGGAGACTCAGTTTCACACATAGAGCAAGTTTACAGAGTTTAGCTATGTAAAACACTCATTTTTGTGTTCCCTGAAGTAGTTTAAGTACATAATAGTGAAATATTCAGGGGAAGGTTTCTCAAAATAACACTGCCACTTCTGTTTCTAGAGAATTATTTTGATATCTCCTTTGGGGCAATGCAACTTTTGAAAAGCTTTGCAGTAAACCTGACTTTGAAATCAAAGAAAAATACTGGTTGTGTTGAGCGGGCGTTCCGTACTGTAGGCTTGTTGTTGCCTTTGTAGTCATGTGGTTGCTTGTCTCTTAATTGACAGCGATAGTAGACCAACATGTTGTGGATTGTGGGTGTTATCTCCAGTCTAGCATCCCCTCAGTGCACCGCGCAACTCATTTCTCACTTTGGTTGCAGGGGCATGGAGCGCGTCTCTTTCTTACAGCCATCAGAAGTCAGGTGGCCTTCAGCCATTCCAGCTGTCTGTCCGGTGTCACAGTGAATCAGCATCAGGCAAGGGTGTAAAAGAAAATCACACAGTTTTACATGCTACATTTGCCTTTAATCGAGAGGAAATTGTGCGCAGAGCCGAGCCCCAAATAGAAATCTCCAGCAACACTTCGGTGCATGTGTAATTAGCGCTGTAAATCTTCTAATTAGCTTGTTGCGTTGTCACTGGTTAGAGCAGCATCCGGATGCATGCAGGGTGGGGCGTTTGGGTGTGGTGGGGCTGGTGGGGGTCCAGCAGATGGCTGTGTGCTGTCTTGCAGGCACACAGCGGTGGAGCGAAGAGGCTGTGTCAGACATCAGGCCACTGCCAGGAGCCCCACGACCCCCCCATACCCAGACTCATCCAGCCCGGCAGCTACCGAGGTTAAGAATAGAGGAAGTCTTGTCACATTGCTTGTAAAGGCATCCTGTGTTCTGAGGGGCGATACACTCTGGAAATAAACCATCGCCGCTCGCTGTGCAGCCCTGATGTTTGTTGTTTTCCGCTAGTTATTAGTCCCTTTTGGTCTCATACTGTCACAGATCTGCACGGCCTACAGTTGAGTTTAGACCTCAAGTTGACATTCTCCAATGTGGGCCCTACTGTTGGCTCATTTTATTGGGACTCTGAATACGCCACTGTATTACAGTACCTACAGTATGTTGATATCATTAAGAATTCTATGCTGACAAAATCTTCTCTTTTCAGTTTTTTTTTACTGTATCCGTCAGGACAGTGTGGACGAAAAATGTTTTAATGAGATGACAACAATAGTTTGTGTAGGGTTGTTTGATTTATTCCAAAACTTAACACACCAAAGATTTGGTTATTTAAATCTGTGCTCTGAGACAGAAGCTGTAAAAGTCGTCCTCAGTTGCTCACTGCTAAGAAAACAGTCCCTATTTAGAACGAATCATTACAACTGCCCAAAGTCGTGCCTCAGTCTGTCTAAAATCTGTTCTGACGCAGAGAACAAAAGCAGTTTCGGGGACTTCTTCATCCTCCAGATGTTGAACTTGATTCGAAAGGAAAAGGTGATTTTGAGGGGGTTGGGAAGAATGGGAGGAGAGAAGGGGGGGGACGGGGGGGACACAGCGGCAGCTGCTGCAAGAAAGAGCAGACAGCAATGGAGCATTGAAGTGCGATGCCAAAAAGGTGAGACAAAAAAAGAATTCGGGGCACAGCCACATCGGGCAAAGTGTGCTCTTTGTGTGTCAGATGTTGTTGTGGTTGGTGGATTTCATGCTGCACCTTCTTGTTTTTCTCTCCTAAAATTACCTTTCATACATACTAAGAGAACATCCCCCAAGGATCACTGCCTATTGTTTGCCATTGAAAACCAAAATACCAGATTGTTAATGAAGTATGTACTAAAATGTTAAATGGCGCAATATTTTCCCTAGTCACCCTATGTGCCATATCATGGTCCAAGTACTGCCCCTCTTTTTCACAGCTTCAGTCTCTCATATAATTACCTTTATTTGTCCCACATAGGGAACATGTACAATTGATACAACAAAGAAGCAAAGAAAGATGAAACTAAGATAAGATAAGATAAAATGGACCTTTATTAACCCCTGTGGTGAAATTCAGTAGTTTAGCAGCGAAAGGGTAAGGGTTGAAAAACATAACAGATTCACACAGATTGATACAATTAAGGATAAAATCAAAGATACAAATTAAAAATGGTAAATAACTATAAAATAAGAAATGAATTCAAATGAACATATATACATATTTATTCATGTGTACCATATTATTTACATGTGTGTGTGAAAACAATGTGTATTTTGCAATATATGCATGTGTTTTCATCAGTTTGAGTTATTTACTTTTTTAGTCTTCTTCTCCTTTTTTGTGGCTCGAAAGCAATTAAATATATAAGATATCAAATAAAGCGGGACTTTTTATAGTCTTCCTTCATAAAGCTATCCTACGTCTGCATGAACCATTCACCAATGGGGAGATAGAAATTACTTAAGTGCGGGGCTCTGCATTGAAAAGGAAATACTGTTAATGTTCCTGGTTTGTCTTGCATTGATCAACAGGTCACTGTGGAGAAGGTGTGTGTGAAAGATGAGGCGAGGTGAGCTATGTTTTGTATTTTGACTATTTTAATGCATTTTAGCTTAATTGTAATCCTTCAATTTGACCACACCTTTTGTGCTGAATGTTTGTGAAAAAGCAAACTGTCCATTAACTTGTTTATCCACAAATATTACATTAATGACACTTTTATCTGTTAATAATTTGTCATTATCTCAGTTAAACATTTGGATAGAAAAATAAGTTGTGTTTTTCATCGTTGCCTCTTTGTCCTTCTTACTGTGTTTTTGTAATGTAGACTTTAATGTACATCACATTAAAGGCTTTGCTCAATGCGTTGTTTATTTCTCAGAGAGTTCACCCTGGACATGTCGATTGAGATGCCGAATGAGATCACAAAGCTGCAAATCAGCCATAAAGTCAAGATCAAGGTAATCTGTGTTTGACATTTGTTTGGGATTTTTTAGACATTGTTACGGCTGTCAGTTATTGTCTCTGTCTTACTGTGTACCTCCACACATCAAGAAATAACACATATTGTACACTTCTATAGAAATAGCATGTATTCTCTTGACTTGATGCGTTTGGAAATGCAGACAAAAGTGTACCAAAAATATGTAAAATGCCTTAATGCTAAATTGTTTGGCATTTTGATTATGTATCCGTACATTGCACAACCTGGTTAATGAAAAGTAAAATGTCTACTGCTTTATGTAATTCTACTATTGGGGCTGTCATTTCTACCTCACTCTAGTGCTGAAATGATGCCAGAGTTTTTTATAATTAACAATATCTTGATTTAGCTAAATAGTTTTCATCTCAAAATACGAGAGATCTCCCTGGCACAGCTTCAATAACATTTCTTATTTTTGTATCATATCAAAAGTAGTTTGTCTTTATCTGCTAATCAGACTGCATACATTTAAAGGTTTTGTATCTGATTACGCAGATTTGTCATTATGTTGGAGGTATTTTACACTAAATATTTGACTCGTCGTTACTATGTTTGATAGTATATAGTCCATAATAAAATTAAATGATTTCTTTATGTTGGAATAATACTGAATGTACTCTTCTAATATCAGAGTACACATGATAACAAAAGGCCCTACGTAGCTGTGTACATGACAGGATGTATGATTACCTAGAAGAGCATCAGGACTGTTTGAGGCATATGATAGCTATGTGATTAACATGATGATTCAGCCTCTATGGAGATAGACATATGACAAGCATGATCATTTCTGACGTGGAGCTTATCTGAACTAAACATTGAATTTTTAGGTTTTGAGAAAAAAATCTGAATTTTGAGGAAAAACGTCAGAATGTTGAGATTTTTAGAAAAAAATCAAAATTTTGAGAAAAAGTCAGAATTTTCTGAGAAAGTCAGAAAAAAGCTAACAACTCAGTATTTTGTACATGACAGGATGTAAGATTACCTAAGAACC
>NW_011367170.1:82546-85863 GCF_000735185.1 Notothenia coriiceps
ACATAACAGATTCACTACAGATTATTACAATTAAGGTATAAAATCAAAGATACAAATTTTAAATGGTAAATAACTATAAAATAAGAAATGAATTCAAATGAACATATATACATATTTAGTCATGTGTACACATTTATTTACATGTATGTGTGAAAACAATGTGTATTTTATGTCCAGTTTGTGTCACATTGTTGACGAGGTTGTAAAAGTCTAAATGGTGATCCATCATCATTTGCTCTAAATCTGGGTTTCGTTGTAATTCGACAACCATGAATCAAGGTTTCCAAAAGAAATGTCACAGTAACAAAACTTGACAGAGTTGTCCGTGCCTTTGTTTCGCCGCGCTTGGACTACTGTAATCCTCTTTACACATCTCTCTCATTCTTGTGTCCTTGCACTGGCTCACAATGATTTTTGGAAATGATTTTAAGATTTTGCTAATAACCTCAGAAGCATTTTTTAAAATATTATATCTCCATCTCCTGTAAGCTTCAGAAAAAAAATAGGATTGGGTGACCCTCCGAGCAAAACTCTGATAGTTTGTTCCACCCTTTACTATTTTGAATTTATAGCAATAGTATAAATGTATAAATATATTATAATATAACTGGATATTTCCTGTAACATCCCTATTTTACTGCAATTAAAAGTTTAATGACAAGTTTGATCAAAATATTATTTTGTCAGATGTCAGTTTGCCAGAGGCCCAAATATTCCAAAAGTTCACAAAATGAACACAATTTGAGGAGCGGAGTGTCCCATATATATCTCATATAGTTTAATTAAATGACATCCAGTGATTGAAAAAGATATACTTTCAATTAAAGAGCTTTAATTGAAAAAGGTCATTTCAGAAACTAAATGTTCTATTAGAAATTCAATTACCTCCCAGAGAAAAGGAATATAATATAATTCTTCATAATGGACTCTGGAATGTAATAAGTCGGCCAATTAACTATTTTTTATTTGATTTAGGTAGATTTTATGATCTTTGTTCACAATATCAATTACACGCAGAGCTTTGTGTAGGCAATGTTCATAATGGCTGCAAATGGCAGAGGAGGAAAGAACCCTTGACTAATTAATGCATCCCTAACCAGCTTTCAATTATAACACAAATCATGCACTAACACACATCTAGGTCAGGATTCTCTGCCTTTGTTCAACATGGAATTTGAATACAGGAAAATTGCCTTTTGCAAACTAAAACGGATCTTTTTTTTAAATGTCAACAATACCCCCTACAAACATTATATTATTGGATGTGTGCTTGTTGGAGGTTAGAGAGGTGCTTTGAACATTGTCAGGTGAATCTTTGCTCCGTCTGGCTGCTTTTACACGTCTGACAGATATCAATCAATCCGCACATGAGGTCAGCTGTTTTAATTTGCTCACGCTGCATCCTGGAAAATGAATATTCAGCACTCTGATGATGAAGCTTTGCTGTTTATGCACACTCAAGACATTCATTCGCTTGCACGTTACTTTTCTCCACAGCACATCTACTGCAACGTAGTGTAGAGGCGGTAACAGGTAGGTGTGCTGAGAACAATCCAATAAAGCAGTAAATATTCATTTCTAGTGTTGCTCTGCAGGACATTTTCCATATTTACCATGGGTAAGTATGGACCGTCTCTGTTCCATACTGGAACGAGAGACATTAGAACAAATTCAGAACCAGTTTGAACAGTTTGAATTCCTCGTGGTCTTTTGACAACAACAAAAAATAACGTCCTAGTTAACAATGTAAATATGCAAGACATATGTTTAAATACCATATACTAATAATCAATCAATTAAAATGTAACTACATTTACTCAAGTAAGTTTCCTATCCGATTTCTGCTCCACTTCTGACAAAAAAAAGATTTAACTTAAAACAAACTACATTTATTTAAGAGCATATACATACTGGTTAACTTTCATAATGAATGAATATAATGTTTATTTGTGTGTCATGCATGAGCCTGTGCAGCCTGAGCTGTACAGGCTCATGAGCTTAAAGACACATTAGATTCACAAGAGCCAGAAACATTTCATATCTAAGAAAGAAGTACAAATGTTGGGGTTTTAACCTATTTTAAAGCGCTGAACTTATTCGAACAATTCCCTCCTGCCTCAATTTTTTATTATTTGGATTTATTGTATTGTTTTAATTAGTTGAATACATCTTTACTATTCGGTCTAAATACTGTTTCAAAGCGAATTAAGGAGCTCATACAAATACACTTTTTAAATGATTTGCTTTCACATAGATGAAATTGCCAGACAATTAGTTGAAGTAATTTTTTTTAGCTAAAATGTCATGCCAAATTGGGGAAAACAATCTCTGTTTTTAGGTTGTAACAAAACAAAACAAGAACCTTGAAGACATTAGCCAGACTGTTCAAATTCATTTTCTTACATTGGATAAAACATTTAGTTGGTTAAATAAATAAACACTTCTGCACCTATTTAGGCATTGTTCTCACTACTGTTGCTTTAAATATCCAATATTTGATTTTTATTCAAAATCCGAATGGAGAAAACAAATATTTTGTATATCATTTTTGACCAGCACAAAATACTCTTTTGATATTGTTGCACATGTATTCGACCCGCCCTATTGTATACTAAAGCTGTATCATGTTTGGTTTCAATTATAATAAAAAGTCCAGACTATTAGTATACATCATTGCAGCCCCACTTCCCCCTGTTTTCTGGAGATGGATCTACTGTGGGTCCAGAGCCAAACAATGGCAATATGAAATAGTTCCAGCAGGGGGCAATATTAACCAGGGAGGACAGGGAATCAGGGAGAAGAATATTTTACCACAAAGCAAAACACACCAAACCAAAACCAAATGAAATGTTGCACCATATCCATTAAACCCTGCTCCAGTAAATGAAAGAGATAAACTATAATGTGGGACGTTGACAACTAGCCTACAAGCATCACGTCCCTGATTACAGAGGCACAAGTGATATACACAGTGCAATACATGCTTAAATGATCACTTCCTCTTTGTGAGAGGCACCAAGTGAACAAACAGGAAACATATTCTTTGATACCAGATAAACAAAACAGCATTATTACATGTTTTATCACAAATCCCCAACGTTAGATAGATAAGACACACACATTTGAATACTTTATTTGGTTCCACAAATTACACACACACACACACACACACACACACACACACACACACACACACACACACACACACACACACACACACACTATATCTCACACACACACACACACACACACACACACACACACACACACACACACCCACAGACCCCCACACTCTCAAACACACACACACACACACA
>NW_011367171.1:0-59225 GCF_000735185.1 Notothenia coriiceps
GAGAGAGAGAAGAGGCGCGTTCACACCAAGTACTTTTCCCACAAAGGTTCCTGAGAACTACGATTTAGTTGCGTCACACCAAAAAGTCCCAGGAACTAAATTAGTTATAGAGAACCTTTTTTACCCCCTTTTCAGTCCCTTCTAGAGAGCAGGGACCTTCGTGGGAGAAAAAGGTTCCTGTGTCTGATTGGCTGGGCGGAATGCAAACCACGCCCCGTCAAACTCCCAAAAACGTTTGTGAAGCTGCCATTTTATTATCATCGCATTGCATTATTAGCATTAGCCCAGCGCAGAAACGCAGAGAGACTAACTTATGACAACACAAAATAAAACATGGGAGCGGTGGAGATGAGGAGGTGTCGGCGTTCTGGCCATTTACTCGGAAGGCCTCAGTAGAAGCTGCTGGGAGTCCCAGTAGCTTCTACTGAAGCCAGTCATAGATATATATATATATATATATATCTGGTGTTTATATATATCTATGAAGCCAGTCCCTAACTCCGGGGACTTCCAGCCGGGGATTTTGGGCGGCTGTAGCCTATACGCTGTGAAGTTGTTTGCGGCCTGCCAGTAAACCCAAAGCAGAAGAAGAAGTAGTGACGTCAGCGGCTTCAATGGCCTAATCCACCCCCAGGAACTAATTTCCGGTGTGGAACGCGATCTGTACTTAGTTCATGAGAACTAAAGAGTTCTCAGGAACCTTTGTGGGAAAAGTACTTGGTGTGAACGCGCCTAAGGAAACACAGTGAAGAATTGAGTAAGGGAAGTGGCAAAGAGAGATACTGCCATATCTTAGACACTCAGACATCATGCCATTGGCTACAGTTCCTAGGTATTTTATTAATATGAAAATATATTTACATGGGGGTCTAAGGAGGATAAAAGGCTTATTTTTAGTTATTAAGTCAGGGAAGAGAGCACAGCATGACCTTGGAATCCTTGTGCACAGATCAAGATTCCTAATTAACTCTGTTATATATTACAAAGTACTAAGATCAAGTCATTTTACAGCATTCCACTTCATGTTGCATGTGTGATATGATTAGAAAAATACTGAAATGAAATGTAATGATTTCAGTTAAAAAAAACGTATAGTTCTGCAAAAAACAGTTCTAATCAGCAAAGCAAATCTGGCTGAAATGCCTTTCATCAGGTTGAGACACTGAAGTGTAATTCTTCTACTTCTAATTTCTTTATCAGAGCATAAACATGAACATGAACATGGGAAAAAGGTGAGACACACAAGTGATGTCAGCATAGAAAAATAGGGACAAGGGGGGTTGCAGACCCTGGAGGATCTTGAGGTAAACAGAGCGAGAGAGAAGGGGTGATGGAAGGTTGAAGAGGAGGGGAGTCTCTGAGGTAAACACAATGGGAGCTGTGATCTCTGACGGTGGACATCTGATCCCCAGAAGCCAGCGTGAGGCCACAGCTTCAGATTACTGCCTGCTGCCCGTCTGCTGCTGCTGCACACCGCCCTTAAAACTGTACGAATACACTGCTTACTGTGCTCAAATATGAACATAACACAGTACCAAAAGATTAAACTAGTCTGAAACATCTAATGCTGCTGTTATTGAGAGGGTCTACGAGTCATTTAAAGCTAAACCATCATCTGAACATGAGACAAACTGTTTTAAGATTGGTTATTTCCACTCACTGCATATTCCTAGTTTGACCTTTGACATAGGCAATGGAAACACATGTATGCTTTCATGGGATTTTAAATCTTGTATCAAAACAGTGAGTTTGCATACTGAAACCAAGGATTAATTTGTTTCCTGAATGAGCTTGTTGATTAACTTTAGGCCTTTCCACAGAACACGTGTTGACATGTCACAGTAGGAAAAGCACAGGTGTAAATAATAAAACTAATGATGGCCCTGTTCCATTTAGCCGCTTTGGTTTCAGGCTCCTAGTATTGTGCATGGCGGCTCTCTGTTACAACGTCACGGCTCACTGGGACACCTGAATAGAACAGAACCATCCATAATGTCATTGGCGACGCCTGTGCTACTATGACAAGTTAAGATGTCTGCGGTGAAAAAGGTCTGCTGTCCCACGATGCAGTGCAAGAAGAAAATAGAGGAACTAATCACAGCAGTAATATATACACAAAAGTATATATACCTTTGTGGTGGTGATGAGAGATACATAAAGAACGTAAAGTATTGAACAGATACAAATACATTTAGTTCTGAAATGGAAAAATTATAAAATGAATTGTGTACTAACTGCAAAAACAGAGTATTATGGACATTTTTCGATATATTTTTGTTTGTTATGTTTACAGCAGGTATGTATTATTGAAGTAGGAATTATAGCTGCGACACAGTGTGACAATAATATCTCACTTTCACTTTTGATATTTGATACTGTATGTTATTGGTAGATAGCATGACATTAAGACAGCTGATAACACAGCAAACTGTGTGCTAACTCAATGCTAAATGAAACTGGCACCTAATGTTTCATCTTCAGACTTTATTAAGGCAGTGAACACAAAATAGTTCAGCCAGCAGAGGGGTCTCTTTAGGTTTCTGTTCCCATTTATTTTTCTGTTGTCTCAAAAAACTAGGTTTCTGTTCCCATTTATCTTTATGTTGTCTCAACAAACAACATTTCTAAGGCAACTGCTCACAGAATATAAAGAGGGCCTGAATGAATGCTGCAGATACTTGAGTAGAGTCGATAAGTATCGCAGCAGTGGGGAGCGAGGCCTTCCTGCAGGGTTTCCACTGAGTATTGGAAACTACCTGGAGGCAGCGGCGGCCACAGGATGGGTAATGATGAGGGGGGGGGGGGCCTGTGGCGATGTTGTCGGAGTAACTGTAGAAGCTGCTGAAGCTCCTATCTGACACAGTCGTCACACTTCAATGCTCAGGCTGAGCACCCACCCTGGCCTTCTCACTCACACACACACACACTAGAGAGGGACAACACCAATTAGGACTTCTCGTGCATTAACCTAATTACTGGGTGAGTGAGAGCAGGCACACACCCTGGATTCTGTTTCATGACTCCCTAACATGCCAGAACACACACACACACACACACACACACACACACACACACACACACACACACACACACACACACACACACACACACACACACACACACACACACACACACAAGCTTGCTGTTCATCATTATTTTATAGGTTACTATAATTGTCCCAACACCCTCTCTGAGACTAATAGCAGCATGGAGCCTGCAGACCGTGTGTGTGTGTGTGTGTGTGTGTGTGTGTGTGTGGGTGTGTGTATTCTTTACAGGCTATATATCAAAATGCCTGACAGGCCACCCTCCATTAGTGTCTTTTCCAAATGTGTAATGAAATAAGCACGAAACCAAGTAGTCTTCAGTCAGACCCGGAGACATCGAGGCCACAGAATTACACAAGGTGCCTGTCGTAGGGTTTGTCAGATAAGCAGGAGGTGGCCTGACAGGGAGTGTGTGCTTAGAACAGAGGAGGTTATCCTGCAGCCTCGGCATGAACGGATTATCTTGACTATGGTGTAATAAATGTTCGTGTGAGGCCCAGAGCATAGCTTGTTGGCTTTACTCATTATTTTTGGCATTTCACTTGAATGTTGCACCACACACATTAGTTCACTGATTCACATGTTTTTGGCTTGAAATAGGATATTTGTATGTCCATATGAACCACTGTCAGTTGCATAAAGCTACGATAGATTGATATTTTTTCTGCTACTTTTGATATTTTTCAAAGCCTAAAGTTTATTAAATAAATATAAAAAGCATCTGAACAAATAAAAAAATTTTTTTTTACTTTTCTATCCTGTTTCTTACAATACTTCAGACAAATATTGCTATCCCATTAAATTATGGTCTGACGATTGTAAACTGCATTATCCGGTTTTAAAATTGGTTAAGTTATAGTTCCATGTTAATATGTTAAAAATATATGCAACACATAAATATGGTTATCTTTTGGCGGAGTTTAAGAGCATTACATGTCGTCTCTTTTGCTTATTTTAGCATGTGTTTTTCTGTTATATCCTTTTCTCTAATTGGTCATGTTTTGTACCACTTTTTAGGCTGCATTCTTAAACTGGTCTCCCAGGTCAAGCATACAGCTTCAGGTAAAGTTATAAATAAATATTCATACATGTCTTATAATAAATGTTACTGTGTTTAAATGTGTCTTAGACTTATTTGTACTATGTATTATGTCATTTTACCTATATGAAAATGAAGCTCCAAACAATTACAGTTTGTTTTAAGTGTGTGTGCACCTACCTGAGAGAACAAATACAGCATTGTGGACTTACATACGTTGGTGAGATCACTCACTAGCTTTAAGGCTCAACAAGTCCAAACCAGTTTACAGGCATGTCAGGCATACGGCCACCCAGCTCAGGCCATGACCCCCCCCCCCCCCCCCCCCCCTCTGAAGCCGGACACCACAAACTGTCTGTCCATCCTTCATTTCTCGGCTTTTACCAGGCTGCACACAAAGCTCCCAGGCCATTATTCTGCTACTTGATAGTTCATGAGCTCCTGAGCATTGATAAGTCCCAGCGATCAGCTCCACCCTGCTCGTTTTGTTTGGGCTGGGTGTGATTGACTCATTTCCTCCATGTTATCTGTCGTCGCCCTGGTCGGCATTTCTCCTGCGCGTCACACCAGGTCAAAGCTACTCGAGTCTCGCTACCGGAGTCTTACCATATCGTTAATAATTCAGACTGATAAGAGCCCAAATCTGACCGTCGGTACAGTGATCAGTATGGCTGTTTAACGGGGCAAAAATGGCCTTGGCGCATATGCCAAAACTAGTCAGCGCACCGTGCGTAACGGAGATGTCAGGGGCTTGCCCGAGTTTACATTTGTCCCTAAATAATCCTGACAATTTGTAGAGAGGCCAGAGGAAGAACTGACACACCGCAAATGAATAAGTAAACGTGAGTCGAGACTCCGGTGTCTCTGGAAGTGTAAAGGGATGGGGGTTAAATTACCAAGGAGAACCCGATTCCTGTGGCCATCACGCTGGGTATGACAATAGAGACGCCCGCTAATTATGCAACATGTATGACACAGCAGAAGAAATAAATGTAACTTATTAAACAGCACAATTAATTACATAGACACGACAGAAAAGTATCAGACTCACCGTTAGGATAGAACAACAAAAGGCAAGAAAGAAACTGTGTCGGTTACTGCACTCCTTGTTTCTCACAGATCCTCCTCTTCAGACTGCGCTAGATTAACACATATCTTCTCCGTGATTTAACTGTTCACTCCTGCCAACGTTTTTTTCGTTGTCATAGGGCGTGTGCTTGGGAAAGAAGGAATGTGAAAAGAGGCGCAGCTTAAGCAACACAGACGTTTTGCACCAACTTTTTGTAACAAACATTTCCGTTGTTTAAGAAAACAGAACAAGGCTTTTTAATGTGGATTGGTTCATATTTTTTGTTTTTTAAATAGCTGTTTTTATATTTGAACTTTTTTGGCACACTTTCGCTCAACGTGTAGTGGCATGCGCGCACTCATGGCTAAGTGCGCGTGTGTTCCAAGATGTACTCATGCCACACCCTAAAACTGTACCCAGTGGTGAAACGAAGGAAAATATACTGTTCAATAGAAAGGACACTTTCAAACACACTGTAAAAAATCAAGGTCTGAGCAGCAAGGAACATTTTGTTTACACTTTATTTTCAGCTTAAAACACAACATCTTGCCTGCCAGCACAACAACTCCGTGTTCGAGAGGGAGATGAACATCACAAGACACACACACACTTTTTCTGACATTATCATTCTGAAACTCCCTTATAGACCTGTAAGCACAAGCAGCTATGAGTGTGTATGTCTGAGAAACAGCTAGAACTGGTTTTTAGTATTGCTAATGTTGCAAATTGTTCATTAGTGACTTGTGTGTCAGAGTGTGTGCCAGATGACAGTTGCTGGTGAGAGAACCAGGAGAAATAAACACAGACTACTCTGCTTTAGGGTGTTTTCAATTGGGCTTTTAACCCTTTTTTTCTAACTGGCACACAGACAAGGGAGTTACATGCCTGAAACTGTTACAGAGCATCTGAGGACACTCTATTGGCTGAACCCCTCCTATGCTTGTTTGGGAGATGCCCAATCAGCTGCCAGGACTCCTTGAAGTTGAGCTCTCCATCATTGTTCTTGTCCAATGAACTCATGAGCTGGTGAGTCAGCAGCATTCTGCAGGAAAACAGGAAGACACCACATAAAATACAACAAAAAAAGTAGTAGTTAGAGCTAGAGTGGACTGAGATATTATTGGTTGTGTGTGTGTGGGGCGAGGAGACAGAGGCAAGCTGACACCACTGGCACATACAGCAGTTATATAATTTATGCTTCGTCAGCAGAAGTGGTTTGGCACTAGGATCTGAAGCTCTGTCACCATCTAGTGACCAAAGGGAATATTTCAACACTCCATGCGATGGAAGCACATGGAATTTTCCACAAAGGGCTGCCCAGTAGTTTTTGTTTTGCCTCAGATGCTGCTACTTTATGCAATTGTTTTCTGGTTAAACACGGCAACACAACCACAAGTACACAAGGCTAGAAAGAAACTGAATTCTCCGAAGGTTGCCAACTCTTTCTTCCATAAAATACTCATTGTTAGTGTGCAGTGAAACATAAAATGTTCTAATATACTGTTACAACATGATATAACTACTCTAGATCCAGGAAGGAGTGAAATAGCTAAATATTCATTTTAAGTACTGTTGTTCCACTCAGAAGTAGAGTGAGACCACATGTATTTTTATGTAGAAGAACAAAAATGGCCTTTTGAACACAAGTATGACTAACAGTTAATTATATGGTCACAGCAAAAAGGGCCAATGTGGTATCCAGATGATAACCATTTCAATACGAATCAGCCCTTGTGAGGAGTTATGTTTGACATGGCAAACAAAGAGAGTCAGAGCAAACTTAGAACATCTTTTTGATTTTTTATCAGTTTAACTTTAAAATGCTCTTTTCTTTAGAGCAGGAAGACGGTTGCAGCTGATCCAAAATCTACAGATAAGGCCAGCAACATGTTCTTTCTGACTTTCAGCCACAAACCTATGTGTTCCTTCTTTGGATATCCAACCCCTAATACATCCTCATAAAAATGTTTATTGATTCCCTAAAACACTTCAGCTTTTGGCAAATGTTACTCAAGAAGAATAGAAATGTGTCATTTTCAGGCTTGCATAATGCACATTTGTACAGACAAAATTACACTCCACTGGTGCATCTCTGCAGTGTTGTTGTTAAACAGAAAGCCTTAGCTTGATAAAGTTAGGAATAGCTCAAATCTTACCCGTTTCACCTCTGCTCACAGTGTCAGAGGAATACCAATACGCCTTGAACTGGGACTCCATCACAAGCCAAGAGAAGGTCCGGTCTGATCTTCGGGCCTTTATTTAAGGACAGGAAGTATGGTGGATTATTGTAAAAATCTATTCTATAATACAGTTCATTTATGATGTGGATTAAGCCTAAATTGGGATGGATCAGAAACTGGAAACACAAATGAGAAGCTCATAAACTCAGGTATTTGTGTGGGTAAGTGGTGAGGACACCAGGGTCTTTTCTAGACAACTACTCAAATGTAAACCATGTTTCCAAAACACTGCTGACCTTTTTCAATGAATAGAATTTTCAGATTCAACCCCAGCTATCTAGAGCAAGATATAGTGGGGAAAAAAGTATTTAGTCAGCCACCAATTGTGCAAGTTCTCCCACTTAAAAAGATGAGAGGCCTGTGATTTTCATCCTAGGTATACCTCAACTAGGAGAGACAAAATGAGAAGAAAAAAATCCAGAAAATGAAATTGTCTGATTTTTAAAGAATTTATTTGCAAATTATGGTGGAAAATAAGTATTTGGTCACCTACAAACAAACAAGATTTCTGGCTCTCACAGACCTGTAACTTCTTCTTTAAGAGCCTCCTCTGTCCTCCACTTGTTAACTGTATTAATGGCAACTGTTTGAACTCGTTATCAGTATAAAAGACATCTGTCCACAACCTCAAACAGTCACACTCCAAACTCCACTATGGCCAAGAACAAAGAGCTGTCAAAGGACACCAGAAACAAAATTGTAGACCTGCACCAGGCTGGGAAGACTGAATTGAGAATCTGAATAGGTAAGCGCTTGGTGCGAAGAATATCAACTGGGGAGCCAATTATTAGAAAATGGAAGACATAACAAGACACTGATAATCTCCCTCGATCTGGGGCTTCCACGCAGATCTCACCCGTGGGGTCCCAAAATGATCACAAGAACCGGTGATAAAAATCCCAGAACCCACACGGGGGGACCTAGCAATGACCTGCAGAGAGCTGGACCAAAGTAAACAAAGGCTACCATCAATAACACACTACGCCTGCCAGGGTACTCAAATCCCTGCCAGGTGCCAGACGTGTCCCCCATGCTTAAGCCATGTACAGTGTCAGCGCCCGTCTGAAGTTTGCTAGAGAGCATTTAGATGATCCAGAAGTGGATTGGGAGAATGTCATATGGTCCAGATGAAAACCAAATAGAATTTTTGGTAAAACTCACGAGACGTGTTTGGAGGAGAAAGAATGCTGAGTTGCATCAAAGAACACCTATACCTTACTGGAAACCAATGGGGGGGAACATCATGCATTGGGGCCCGTGTTTTTCTGCAAAGGGACCAGGACGATTGATCGTGTAAGAAAGAATGAATGGCCATGTAATCGTGAGATTTTGAGTGACAACTTCTTCCATCAGCAAGGGCATGTTGCAAAGATGAAACGTGGCTGGGTCTTTCAGCATGACAATGATCCCAAACAAACGCCCGGGCAACGAAGGAGTGGCTTCGTAAGAAGCATTTCAAGGTCCCTGAGTGGGCTTACCAGCTCCAGATCTCAACCCTATAGAAAATGTTTTGGAGGGAGTTGAAAGTCCGTGTTGCCCAGCGACAGCCCCAAAACATCACTGCTCTAGAGAAGATCTGCATGGAGGAATGGGCCAAAATACCAGCAACAGTGTGTGAAAACCTTCTGAAGACTTACAGAAAACGTTTGACCTCTGTCATTGCCAACAAAGGGTATATAACAAAGTATTGAGATGAACTTTTGTTATTGACCAAATACTTATTTTCCACCATAATTTGCAAATAAATTCTTTAAAAATCAGACAATGAGATTTTCTGGATTTTTTTTTCTCATTTTGTCTCTCATAGTTGAGGTATACCTAGGATGAAAATGACAGGCCTCTCTCATCTTTTTAAGTGGGAGAACTTGCACAATTGGTGGCTGACTAAATGCTTTTTTGCCCCACTGTATTTGTTGCTGTATGAATCACCTCCTTCAAGAAGGACTAACAATCAGAGTAAGGACGCGTTTGGGCATACCACAAATAGTTTAATGTTTACTCACTTTATGCCAATGTGCAGAACATAGTCTCACATTTTTCCTAAGCTTTATAAGGGTGTGAAACTCTGGGAAAGAAGCTGCAGATAGCCCAAAAGAAAGCAGTACATCAGAAATAATTACACTGTGTTGAGAAAACCTTTGAGAATTGGGCACTTGGGTTTCACTTCAGAGGAATAGTATCATTTTAGCCAAAGCTCTGACAGGATGTGCACAATTGGCATATTAGGGATGCAGTTAGTGCTGACAAGCACACTGGCTTTATCATCCACATTTCCCCACACCTCGTTTTCCTGTCTCAGTTGCAAGACACACACTCACAAGCACACACACCCATCCCCTTACACCTGAAACAGCAGTCCTCCGTTCTTCTCTTCCATTCCCTCGGCCCTCTTTGAGGAGTGCAGCTGCTCTCACATAGTAAATGAGAGAGGGCGAAGAAATCACATACTGTAGTCCTATAAAAGCATCAGGGTTTTCCACAGGCACTTGTCTAATGATTTCTATATTTGTATTTAAGGACTTGTTGGTCAATATTTAAAAAATAATCCATACTTTTTGAATTCCTCAACCTGTTAATCCCTGAGCCTGTTTTTCAGGTCTCAGGCTCAAAAATGACATTCCCAGAACAATTCACAGAGTGACGCGTAACCAAAACCGGAAGCTGCGATACACTCTGGTGGCTACCATTAGCAGCTAATATTTATTCTCCAATTTTAACATAAAAATTGAATTATGGATTATCAATAATCTTTTCAAAGTGACAGACACATTGGATTAACCTATGGATTAACCCTCAGCAGCGTTTTTTATCATTTTAATGCCATTGAACACGACTTTTGATCAGAATAACAGCTAAGGTGAGACGATCTCCCGTGTTTGCTCCGTAATGCTACGTGTTGTGATGTCTGTGTTTGCTTCCCCTGTGGCGAGTTCTGATTGCTCAGCGATGATACTAATACCTATATAATCTGTGGAATCTCAGCTTTAATCGGATATATTGTATGTGCAGTTACAATAAGTAATAAGGGTATCTTTAACTTGAGTTCTGTGCCCAGTGTGTTAGCATTTTTTTCGCTCAGGGGTCATTTAGACGCTTCTTATGAGACTTGTGTTTTGTTTTGGTAAAAATGGTTCGCATCGTCAGTTAGCTGAGATTCTTCCCGTTAATCTGGTATGACACATTAATAGGTTATTAAATATTAAGAAGCCCTGAGACACTGTGTCGTAAAAAAAAAAACCTGCAGCCCCCTCCACCGGGGGCTCTCGGGCTAAACAGCTTGCCAAACTCACTGCTGCAGAAGTAGGCCCTCAGAGGAGATGCATTTGTTTTCTGCTTTAAGTTTCATGCAAATAAAAAAGTGTGGGAAACTCAGATGACCTTAAAGTTATATTTATATACAGTAGCAGCACTTAAGGGTTTATTTACGTGTCTCTTTTCACAGGCTTTTTTACTTGGTTATCCGTTACAGAGAGGTGAGCATTAGGGAATGTAAATCTGCATGGGAGTTAGCATTTAGTTGAAAAGACAGCAGTTTAATTGAGTGTTTTTGTGAGTGTGTGACATAACCGCTGAAGCTACAGTAAAGCAGATTGAAGACCTTATGAGGAACAGCTGCTCACATTGTTATATCAGTACTTCACATGCAGAGAACCACTGCTAATTCACTGGTATTACATGTTACTTATTACACGCTTTTATCCAAAGCGACTTACATACTCAATACTGTGGACAATCCCCACAGGAGCAATTTGGGGTGACGTGTCGTGCCCAGGGACACAGCGACATGCTGACTGCAGTAGGGTTTGAAACGGCACCAAAAGCCTCCATTAGTAGTATATTAGTTATGTATCTACAACATATCAATAGTATTTATTAAAAAGTATAGTATTTTAACAAGGCCTTTTTCCAGTTTATAGTCTCAAAAAGGCACCATGCCTGACTGACAATATGTGACTGAATGGCATGGAGTCATCATACTCAATCTTACTGTCTCGATTTTCATTATTGTTTTCCCTCTACTACCCTGGGCCAGTACCACACCCATCTGGATACAGGGAATATAAAAATGAAGAAACGTCCAAAAAAAGTTTCCCCCCTGAGGAGAAGTTACCGTCAGCCTGGGAAAGGCAAACCAAGGAGAAAGGAGGTGATTCATCTGCAAAGGAACAATAAATATATCAGTCATGTATCATTGATCTGTCAGCAAACAGCTTTTCACAGATCCCACTGGATTTCAAAAGAAATAGGTGGGACAACTGGTCAAACAACAATTTTGTTATTATGAATTACCAACAAAACAAAAACTCACCTTCTTTCGAAATGTGCAGAATCCCAAGGACTTGGACATCTAATTCTGACGAGGAGCTGAAATCAATGTGTGTAATTAAAAGCACATGTAAACCAAAACAGACAAAACAGAGTTATTTAATCCCAGCGATGCGCCACATTTATTATTCTGCTCTTGCAACAGTAACAGGGCCAAATAGAAAACATCCTAACATACAAAGTTTTCGATGCTGCCACAAAGCCCACAGCATGTGGTTCTGCAAACACCCTCCGAAGATCTCTATGTGGCTTTAGACCTTTAATTTAGCAACATGTAATAAGTTAGCGTGTAAACAGATAGCAAGTACTAAATGCGTTTTTGGGAAACTATGCCCCACGACCTCAGTGCTACAACCAACCTCATCAAGAAAAGCAAAATTCCCGATAAAACAATAATTAAGGAACCTTAGTGCACGACATAAACTCAGTACCTGAAACAAAAAAAGCTCAACATGTTGATATCTTATGTGCCAACCAAAGATATTTGTATCTAAATTATGCCAAACTCTATAAATAAGTGAACTATGTAATTCTGCATAGTCCTTAAACACATTTAATGCAATATGTACAAACATTCAAAACTAAATCAATACAGACTTCTCTACTTTCAAATTAAATATTCACTAAACTGTTTCAGCAGTTCATCCCACCCTTTCTAAAAACAGATGGTTTGAATATAATCTAATATTAAGTGCAAAGCTAAAGCAATACAAACAAAGAGGGCATGTAGGTTCAGTGAACAGGACATCAGTGCAGAGGTGTGTTGTATGATAAGACTATACAGCAGCTGTCAATGAGGAGTAGCATCAACGCTAATCTAACAGGTTTGATTTCTCCTATGCAAAGTGAAGGAGTAGAAATAACTTCCACACCAACGGATATTCAACATTAGCTGCAGCCACAAATAAAAGAGATGTGAGTTTTTGAAGAAAGAGCACACGAAGGCTATGTCATGTTTGCATTACACTTGTTTCTGTAGCCTCTTGTCTTCTATCCAAGTCCATCCCAACACAAATGCACTCTCTTTCTGCCTTATCAGGGACTAATGTGTGTATGCATAGGTCAAATACAAAACGTCCCAAAACAGTGAAATTGAATAATAAGTTGAACTTCTCGGACAACAGAAGGGTAAAATAAGGTCCTGTTAAAACGCTGACAGGATGATAAATGTATACTGGTAAGCGTTTGTGGTCCAATATCAAATGTTCCCTTTGAATACCCTCTCATCCGTCATGACTACTCTTAAGCTACTTTCGACAGATCCATCCATCCCATCATCAGCCGCGTCCTCTCTCCTTCCTCCCCTCCCCTTTGGCCCTCCCCTCTTTCTCCACAGCCACCACGGGCGCTGCAAACTTCTTTATGACCTCTTTTCCGAACTCCTCCATTTCGTCCTCTAGGTCACTGTCCTCTAGGTCACTGTGCTCTTCCTCTGCATCCTCTTCCACCATGTCTTCCAAGATATCTTCCAAATCCTCCACGAACTCCGTGAAGCTCGTCTGCTCGTGGACGAAGAATCCCTCCTTGAAGAATTTGGCGGCTAGCTTTTTGAGCTCGTCTGTTTTGGAGGCAGCCACCCCGGCCTCCTCTGCTCTGGACAGGTAGGTTTGGAGGATGGCCTCGAACTGGAGCAGGGGGACGGGCAGCAGCCCCTCCGCCTGGGCGCAGGTCTCCACTGAGCTGCACTGCTGCGTGGCTTTGGGGTTCTGCTGGAGGCGGTCTCTCTGCTGCTCCCAGTACTCGGGCTGATCCAGGGAGGGTCTGCTGTGAGTGGGAGGGGGCTTCCTGTCCACCCACAGAGGCTCTTCCTTGTGGTTTTTGTGACCATTAGATTTGTGTTTCTGGGAGCTTGATGCGTCCTTTTTCCGATCCCCGTTGTGTTCCCTGTCTTTCTCCCCTCCTCTCTTCCACGCCTCTTCCTTCTTTTCCCACTGTTTCTTCTCATCTTTCCTCTTCCACTCCTTCTCATCCTTCCACTGTTTCCTCTCCTCCTTCCCCTTCCTCTCTGGATGTTTCCTCTCCTCCCACTCTTTCTTTTCACCCTTTCCTTTGCCGTGATCTTTGCTGTTCTTTCCTTTCCAGTCACTTTCCTTCTTCACCCACTCTTTCTTCTCTCCCTTCTCTTTCCGATCTTCTTTTTCCCATTTCCCTTTGCCACTTTCCTTGAAGCCATCTTTCCCTCCCTTCTTCCATTCCTCCTTGCCCTTGTTCTTCTCTCCTCTGTCTTTTCCTACCTTCCAATCCTTCTTCTCTTCCTTCCCGCTCCACTGTTTACCCTCCTTCACTTTCTCATGCTTTCCTTTGTTCCAGTCTTTCTCCTCAGCTTTCTCTTTCCCCTCACTCTTTCCTTTCCACTCTTTCTTCTCTGCCTTATCCTTCCATGGTTTTCCTTCATCCCCTCTGCTAGACTTTTCTTTCTTCAAGTCTTTCTCCTTCCATTGTTTTGTCTCATCACTGGCTTTCTTCAGCTTACCTTCCTTATCTTTCTCCTTTTCAAACTTTCCTTGCTCATGTTTTCCCTTCTTCCCTTCTGCTTTACCCCCACCTTTGAGCTCATTCTTTCCTTCCTTCCATTCAGATTTCTCTTTCCACTCCTTCTTCTCGCCCATCTCATTTGTATCCTTCTTCACATCTTTCTTCGTCTCCTTCTGGTCCTCCAAAGGCTTTGTGAGCTGTTTCTCTGTGGGTCCAGCTGCTTCCTGTGTGCTGTCCTTTGTTTGGACACTAGAGGGCGGTGTGGTGAGCGTCACAGGAGCTGCTTCTCCTGCTGAAAGGAAAACAAAAAGTCACTTGAGAAAGATGAGATATGAAAATTGAATTAACAGAAAGAAAGAAGGGGAAGAACCATACTGCACTTTCCCTAGCTGTCTGATCACTATCATTCTTGTACCTGGGGGGAGTTTTAATTCAGTCACAGTGGATCTCAGAGTTTCTAGCTCTTTCTGTAGGGCAGGGCCAGACTCCAGCTCTCTCTTCAGCCTCTCGTTCTCTTTCTGAAGCACAGGGAGAGAAGCCATCTTTTTCTTCAACCTACTGTTTTCCTCCTCCTCCCTGCGCAGCCGCTCCTTTGCTCCCTCTGCTGCTTGTCCCTTGGCTACTTTTAGCTCTTCTCCCTGTGCCTGTTAGAAAGAGAGAGAAAAAAGAACGGGAAAAGAGGTTCCTGTGAGCATATTACAAACTCAGTGGCCACACACACACACACACACACACACACACACACACACACACACACACACACACACACACACACACACACACACACACACACACACACACACACACACACACACACCTGAAGTTGGGCTTGTAGCACAGAAATCTGCTGGTTCCCTTCGTCTAATTTATTTAGAAGCTCTGTGCTCTCAGCAACAACTGGGAGTGGAGGAACCTCTAGATTAAGCCACTCCTGTCAACAAAAGACACACAGCACAACGACTTTAGACATCTTAGATTCAAGATGGCCAGACAGACTAGTGGAGCAGTGAGGGAACATGAGTGCAGAGTTGTAAAGTTGGTACAAAGTAGGAGTAATGTTGCAAGTGTTGTGGGTGGTCACACTAAAGATGCATGAGGGTAGTACTCCTTGTGCTGTAAACTAGGGACACAAATGGTATTTATAATAAATAAGAGAGAATACACAGACTGAATATATACGGCGTCGGACTGACCTGTTTTCCGGGTACTTCTGCATCTTTCAGCTCCATTGTGCCATAGTCACTCTCTGCAAATGAATTATGCAAAGCTTAATGTTCATGTGAATGAACACACTGTCAAAGAAAACAAGCAAAAGCTGTGCATGTGATGGAAAATGCCACCTTCCCAAACAATATTAAAATAACAACAATGTGCAACTTGTCTGTTCCTTATACACTATTTTCCTAAAACGTTTTACAGTGATCATGCTAGGAACAGCAAACAAAAACCTACAAAATGGGCATTCCACTTCAAACGATATGATGTTCATACTCATCGGTTTAAATGTCTGGTGATGCCGGATAAGGATTGTGTTACATATCAGCAAACAAGCCTCAAGGAAAAATCATTCTCTCTTTCGCTCACACACGTCTGCATGCAGTGCTTTAAAGGTTTTTAGATGTAAAACAAAAAAAACGTTCTGCGTGCACATTCAGACACACAAACATGCACTGACTCACACACATGTTCACGCATAACCTACCCTCATCCAGGTCCATGAAGACACCTGCAGGTACAATACACCTCAGTCTCAGAGCACCCTTTGTCTGCTAATGCAGTAACTTAGGAAATATTCCTCTGACTAACTTCACTTATCCAAAGTTCAACACAGATGTTCAACTTTGCAAATGTTCATTAGGGGAATCCTACCTGATAGAAAGATGGTGCCAAGGCCCAGCAGAATGAGAGCACCCAGGATGCACTTGTTCACAGAGAACCCACTGTCATCGTCCCGCCGTGGCAGCTGAAACTCTTCCTCCACTTCCTCCGCCCGTCCAATGCGCTCCAGAGCTGCCAAGAGAGACCTCCTCCTCCTCAACTCCGGCTCTGGCTCCTCACCCGTCTTCTCAGTTCCCTCCTTACCCACCTCTGAATCCCCGGGGGAGTCTGGGTAGTGGAGAGGGAGAGAATGAGAGGCTGTTGTACCTTGCAGAGGTTTAATGTAGTCTATGAGTAGTTGAGCTGCAAAAAAAAAAATTGCGATTATTTCAACTGTAATTGCAATATGATCGCGAGATTAGAGAGGATGACACTTTTAGAAACATTAACCACATTGTCTTTGATTGCAAAAGGATCATGGTGAGACTTTTAAAGAAGATGTTGATGTTTTTAAACATATATCACCTTTACACAATATATCACTGACTGCAGTTTGAACATTTCACTATTGTATATTGCTATTTAGATCAAATTTAGATGAATTGTGCAGCCATCATGGTTACCCCGAGTCCCAATTGTTTAAAGGTCCCATGTCATGGCCATTTCTACTGATCATAATTCCATTGTTGAGGTATACTAGAATAGATTTATATTGTGCAATTTTCCAAACTCACATTGGTTTCTCATACAGCCTCTCTGCATAGTATGTGTATTCACTCCCTGTCCTAAACGGCTTGTTGGAGCTCCTGCCCCCCCCTCCCTATGAGCCCACTGTGCTCTGATTGGTCAGCTCGCCCACTCTGTTCTGATGAGTCCACCACTGTTACAGCGGAACATGTGATTATGTGTTACAATGTCGTTAGCAACCAGAAAATGACACCAGTAATGACAAACATGAGAATGCTGCGTGGGGTCTGGGTGCCGTGTTGGCGGGACGTTGCGGGGCTCGCTGCTGCGAGGAGCAGACAGTGTGAGCTGGGTTACTGGGGTCGTTTCCTGGTTGCTGCGTGGGCTCGGCGAGACACGGTGAGGCCTGGCCCGAGCTCGGCCGGAGCATACACACATAAAAAAAATGGAAAAGAAACTCTCCAACGAGGCGTTCTGGGGCAGCATAGACACGTCTTTTCTGTGTTAGAGTTTTACTCGCTACAGGGTGTACTTTGAGGGTTTGTGAATCTGCAGACCGTTTACATGCTGAAAAAGCTACATAACACACAAGGGGACGGGTAATAACCGGAAAAGCATGACATGGGCCCTTTAAAAACAGCTGATAATGTAATGTGAATGTGTCTATGAGACAATTACGTTTCCTCTCATGTTTGTTTTTTTCTAAACTGTTGCAATTACAAAGTTGATGTTAGATAGCACAGCAGCTTTAGCGCTGTAAACAGTCTGAAGCTGCAGTTTACTACAGCTGGGAGATCAGACCTGCTTCTTTATTGGCTCTACTGTGCATGGAACGCTGGTTAATTCACTGCATTGCTTTCCTCATGTTCCTTTAATTTGCATAAATAAGACTTCAATGTTGAATAAATGGCCCAGAAACTAATTAAAATGGTTCATTTTGGAACTTCTGCTAGGGAAACCTTCCAAACTACTGCCATCCCAATTTGTTGTAAAAAGAGCAATGGGACCATTAAAGGGCTCTGTAAATAACTCCCTGACGCTGAGCTCTAGTTGGTAAACAAAAAGAGGACAACAGAAATGCACAACAGAGCAAAAGAAGGCTCATTTTTTCATGCCGTAGCGAGAAAAATAGCTGCAGAGCAAAAACGCCACACTGCAAAAAACTTTAGAGGACCCAGTCCCTCTGAAGCCAATTAACTTCTGCAGGGTGTCATGCAGCCTCTGTCACATCATGCTGCCTCGTACCAACCAACGCCTCTGCAGACAACCTCCTGGCCCAGATACTGAACAATTCCAAAACCAGCTGGTCCACCAAGTACACTTCAAACACAAATAGTACATCCGGCTTAGTGTCCAACAAATAAAAGGAAAGGATACAGGCATACCAGGTGACCATCTTTATAGAAGAACATACATAGGATAAAGAGGCTGAGGATATAGAACAGAGAGTTAACCCAACAATCAAAAATACATGTTCCTCTCACCTGCAGTGCTATTTATCAATCTGGATTGTTTTGGTGTGAGATGCTGAGGGTTGGAGATACCGGTAAAAACGTCTGCCTTCTCTTTGATATTATGGGAATAGATGGCAATCATAACATAACAGGGTTACTCAAGATAATCAACAGACCTTGTTGTGAGCAGTTTCACGTAGGATCTATTGTTTTTCCACCAAACTAAAAATAATCCAACGAGTTAGCACAAGCCTGTTTATGTTAAGTGTGTCAAATGTGTTTTATTTGCTGCTCTGAGCACCGCAAGCGTAGTGCTATCTAGTTCTGTTATACGACAGATATCTCCAACACTGAGTAACTCACACCAAAACAATCTGGTGACAAGTATCACTGTCCCTTTTTTCTATTAATGACATGACTAAAGTTGTGTTGATCATACCTGCCTGTTTCCCTAAGTCAGCTGTTCTTGGGAAGAGGTCAGACTCCTCGCCTTCATATTGTAGCTCCTCCCCGTTCAGCGAGTGCAGCGTTTCTTCCTGTACGAGCCTCTCCACTTCCTCTATTAACTCCCCCCCTCCCAGAGTCTCTGTGCTCAGCAGGGAGGATGGGGGCTCATCAGGGGAGGGGGTTATGTGGGTGTAGGAGTCAGAAAAAGAGTCCGGGTCAGGGCTGGCCCCTGCCGGGCCCTCTGGGAGGCCCTCTGATTGGCTGAGTTCATCACTGCCAGGAACAAGGCTGTCGGAGACTTCCAGAGAGCTGGGAGGGGGGGCTTCAGTGACGGCGGCGGGCAGCTGCTCTGTTCCCGTGTCTTCACTTAGCTCTGCTGCTTTGTCTTCTGATAGCTGGGACAAGAATCAGGTCATTACAACTCCTGTGAGGTTTGAACTCAAGCTATGTGACTAATTCAATAGCACAAGACATGTTGAGCAGTATGGTAAATATAAAGCATGTTGGCTTAGTTTAGCTCATGTACCCGGGGGGGGGAGTAACACGATACTACCTAAAACTGTTATTTGTTCTTTATATTTAGTTTAATACCTAGGGAATTTTTTTTGTAAAAGAATCAATATAGGTACAAATAACAATCTTACTGTTTTACAATGGGATATGTGCTGGAAATGTTTTGGGCTAGAACCAGTTGCTAAGCAACCTTCAGGAAATTAACTGGCCAATAAATAGTCCAAAATGGTCCAAGAGGATATTGCTACCTTCAAACTGAGCCAACTGTTTCCAGTCTTTGTACTAAGCTAAGTTAGCCGGCTGTTGGCTGTAGCCGTATCATCATGGACAGAAATTAAATTAGTTTGGAGTGTCAATCTAATTCTCTGACAGACAGTCCATAGTGAGATATTGCTTTGAATTAAAACACAAGAAATAGGTTAAAGTGACATGGTGGTGCATTTCTGCATTTTGTGCACATGCTTTACATTTTTAAACTCAAATACTTGTACCGTTGTTTTTGAGCTGATTAACAAAAACATAATAGAAAATTATGTGTACTGCTGGCTCACCAGGTGGTGGCGCTCCTCAGGGAGCTCCTCCGCTGACCCTGCCTCCTCTGCGCCCTCTGCAGGCCGGCTCTCCCCAGGACCTGCTTCATCTAACACAGAAACAACGCAGGAAGGAAGACAGTTGTTAAATATATTTAAAACGGGACTATTTGAAATGTTAGCATAACTTACTTGGGATAAGTGTGTGGATAGCACAAAATGATCTGCTGTGGTAATGTACATCTTTATTTTAAATTGTTCCGGTTTTTTTTATTACCAAAGAAGACCCATGGGCAAAGCAAGTGATAGACTTGATATTATAACAGGTTTTTGTGTGAGATATATTTCCTGTGTCAAACACAATCTCACTATCCTGAAATGTATTGTGACAATCACCTGCTGCAGATGTGAGGCTTTCTTCATGGTGCTCCGTCCCCTCCTCCGCTAAAGGCCTCAGGGTTTCAGCTAAAGTCTCCTAGGACAAGCAAACAGTCAACAGGAAACAAACATTATTACCGTGTGTGTGTGTGTGTGTGTGTGTGTGTGTGTGTGTGTGTGTGTGTGTGTGTGTGTGTGTGTGTGTGTGTGTGTGTGTAGCCCTCAGGCCAGTGCCTCTAGAAACACTCCACCCACACTTTTCTTAAAGAAAACATTGTGAGCATCCTTTTATGATAAATAAATCCAAAAAAGAGAAGAGTCCCAATTGAATGAAGTAAATGGGGGGCCACGATATAAACAGAAAATTGAACAAAATAAATTCACAAAACATGCAGTATGATCCAAGTCTCATTTATCCAGTTTTATGAAATGCTCCCTTCTTCACATGCATTTCTGCTAATACCTAGCCATTTAAAATACTATGGACTCAGAAGGACAAGTAGCCCACCTGCATAGGCGTGAGATTGTTTACCCGGATGTGTTTTAATAAATAAGGCACTAGTTGTTTTCGAGAGACTAAACTGTTATAGTTTTCCTTGGTTTTAAACTCAGCACCATTAACTTCAATGCATGAAAAATATCTCCACTTTTTGATTCTTCGTTTACCATGCAAGACAAACATTAGTTTCTTTGAGAACTCAATGTAACACAGGGTAAGTAGTTAACAAACAAATAATTATTTAGAAGTTATGTTTTTCTTTCAAGGCAGTTTGCACTCCTGACGTCTTCTTACAATATCTACTTAATATCAAGGTGACCCAAAAGAAAATAAATTAGGACAAGGAGCTTTTTTCAATGAAATAATGATTTTTCAATGAGGTCATGCACAGTGACTTCCTAAGCTCTTAACTGAGTGGTGATACCTCAGGAGTGACGATGGTCCAGCTGTTGTTAGCACTGCTGACGCCAGACATGGCCCCCTAGAGGTTGTACCTGTCTCCTGTAACACAAGAGGAACAAACAAAACAGATTACAGAAGTTCACTGAGAATAAGACAAATGAAACATGTACTCTTTTGTGTGTTGTGTCTATACATCAAGCTGGTTGTGTGATCCTAAAACGATGCTAATCCTACATTTTTCTATAACGGCAATTAAAAAATGCACTTGTTACTGTAGCGACTGCCAACAACCCCATTGAGCAGGTGCATTACTCAGAAGATTGACACTAGCCCACAATTATGGTGACAGTGAGTACTGCAGCTAAAACATATTTACATATTCTCTTTACCCATGCTCTGGATTTGAATACATGGCTTTGCTATTCAGCCCCACCCATTCTGACAATAAAGGAGCTACTGTAACATATTACCCCGTGTGTGTGTGTGTGTCTGAGGACATGTGTTTAAGTGTGCAGGAAGTCCAGTTCCCTGAAACCATTGAGTCCTTCATTAGTAGTTTGTGTGTGTTGTGGGCCTTTTGGTCACCCTAGCTTTTGACTAGCTGGGAAATGTTTTGGCACGGGACAGGGGTAACTAAGGCTGGCACCATTCTTAAGATACAGACAGAAGAATGAGAGTTTCCATTTGAAAGTTACTGGTCTGTCTACAAACCGGTACATTCACACTGTATAATGGATATACCTTTTCCTATGTGGAATTTGGCTTCACAATGTACTGCAAGATAAACATACAGTGCTGTTTTCCTGAATCTCTGTCAACAGTTATGTTGCTGATTAACAAAACACCTTCCAGGATCCAGATCACTCAAGCGGAAACAGACTGACATTTCAATTTCACCTCCTGTTCAGATACAAGTGTCAGGTTTTACAGCTGTATGAAGCCCTTTCCTCTCAAAACAGCAGAGGAGAACATAACAGAAATACATATTTATCATGGGTCTGGCTTTTATCACTGAAAGCTAACCGCTTACATTAACACAACATTGTCTGGTAATGATGACACACTTCACTCGCCAAATTCAATTCTCTCCCAGCTCCGCAATTTAGGTCTTCTAATCGAGTGTCTCCCAAGAGAAGTCTACTGAATCTAGCCTAGGGCCCTCGGAGCATTGTGAGGCATATAGTGGAATGGCTTAAATAGATACTGGCTAAATATAGTTAGAGCGAGTGGAGACAGAGCATGTAGAAAATGGCCATAAGGAACAAAATAGAGATAGAAATGTATTCTAAGGACAGAGTTACAATAATTATTTTAACTGCACCACAAATCTAATGCTTTTAACAGAGGAAAATGTACTTTTCTATGTCCTGCACTTGGTTTTTACTCACAAATATAACCTGTTAAGCTTCTAAGAGGCTGGGTTACATCACATTTTCATAGCAGTCATATTTAAAGAGGCTACTTGACAGCCTGCCTGATCTCAAATTATTAATACCATGTCAAACAGTGATCTGCTATTAGTTTAAATGTAGCCTTTTTGTTCTTGAGCAAAACACAGCCAAATGAATGTTAACAGCTGTAGGCCAAATCTCACCATCTTGGTCTCAGCAGGGGAAATTACCAAAAAAGGTCAAAAGAATAAACCAGAGGACAGCCCATAAGGAAAACAATGTTAGGCTGTCAGTAAAAGCAGCATGTTTACAGCAGTTCACACACACAGCATCATAGAATAATAATGTATCTTTTAGTTATTGAGACCGCTTTAGAGAAGGGGCGTGATGTCTGTGACAGGAAATGTCATATGGCAGTGAGCACAAATAAAAATAAAACTTATAACCGAGATCAACTAAAAAATATCACTTCTGAAAAAAACTCATTGAAGACTAGTGTGAGCAGGCTTAAGCACTTAAGTTTAAAAAGCAAATAAATTAGATTACATTACACAACTTTCCACTTTAAGTGTCAACCGAGCTACCAGGAAAAAGTGAGTAAAACTACGTTGTCGACGCAATAGAAGAACAAAAAACAGACGCTGTTGCTTTGGAATATAAACACTGGTAACGTCAAAATGTAGGTTTATTCTTACCGTGGTTCGTCGATTTACTTCAGTTCCCACAGTCTGTCACAGATACAGCAGCAGACACTTCTGAGTCTTCCCATCCAACCTGCGAACTTAGAAAGTGCCTCATGAACTTGCAAGATTGCCCTTCTCGTCCAATCGCAGACAGCTTTGCCTCTGGACCCGCCCCGCTTCCTCCAACTCGACCAATGGCATGCGGCGTCAATGTGCTTCACTGGGAAATGTTCCAGGTTGATTGACACACACAGGTGACGGAGGGTATGTAAAACATACATCATCTTATATGCGTGAAGTCCATCAGTCCAAGGGTCAAAGTCCAAGGGTCGATTCAGATTATTCAGGTTTTTGGTTACAATATCCTTCAAGACAACTTGTAAAATGTCTCAATGTTTTTGTTCAATACCTAATTCATTAATTGGACCTCAATAAAGACACACTATTGTGCAAACTATGTCTAAGTCACATTAAAGTTGGACACCTAATCAATATTTCTATATATATATATATATATATATATATATATTCTTCAGCAGTACAGGTAAACTAAAATATTAACCAAAACAAAATGAAAAAACATGCAGACATAACGGTTATCTTTTTTCTATTCATCAGTTCTTTTATTCATTGCACACCAGTTTGTGTTGTACAGTGAACACCAGGGCTGCCATTCCTCAAGTAGTCAGATCAGCAGGGTTGAACTCAGGAAACTCTGACCCATTCTCTCAGCGAGCATTTGAAGCTTCTGAAAAAGTGCAAGTGTGTTTCCTGGAATCCAAGAAGAGCATCCTACAACCACTGAAAAACAGAGATAAACATTTTTCAACACAAACTATACCCCATAGAAATGGCTGCTTTCTAAAATTGAGATCCTCACTCTAACAGTAACATAAATTGCAATATAATCAAATTAGACTCAAGTAGTTTGTTGTCATATGAGACAAAACTCATACTTGCCAATGCTTTGCCAGAACTGCTGATCAAACGCTCCATTCTCAATTAAATAGAAGTTGGTTGAAATAACACTCAAGGAGCCGTCGGAAAAAAGTGAAAATCAATGTTCAACCACTTGATCTCTTAATCCAGGATCTCTTTGATGCACCAGCAGCAGAGCAGGAAATAAAGGCACTCCTTAACCGACTGGATAAAACCGTAGGCGACGTTTCCTCCCAATAAGTTCTTGCCTCTTCCCAGACCCATGGCCATATCCCGCAGATTCTGTCCCAGAGAGGAGGAGGAGGGCATGGCCTGAGGACGCTGGGGATGCATGGCTCCGGAGAGAAAACGAAGCAGAGGCATCAAAGAGGCCAGCCGAAGAGAAGAAATAGGAGGTGATGTCTGACAAGTTGAATCAGACTGTGCCAGTGCAACAGCTGAGGTCTGCTTCGTATTCCTGCCACAGTTAGCCCCTCTACTTATAACCTCCTATACAAGCTGCAGGCTGCCTCCATTCACATCCTGCTTTTTCGCGACTGTTCTCTGCTTTCAAACATCCGCTGATTGATTAAAGGCCTTGTTTACCTTTGCTTTGCACTATTCCCTTCTGTTGTATAGGACCCCACACACTCTCTCCCTGCACTCTAATAATCCCTGAATCAGCCCCCTACTGTTACAGGCTCATCTGTTAACAAACAAGAGGGTTCCAGTAGCTCCATCAGTACCACTGCCACTGCACCCCACTCTTTGTTCAGGACAGTACTGTATGTGACAGGTGATCATACCTACCAGCAGTGTCTGCTTTGTTGTTTATTTTCCAAAGTTGTTTGGTGTACTTTTATAGATAAATGAAGTTATCTTATAAATAAAGCCTTTACAACAAAGGGCCACACCCTCAGGCCTAACACACACTTATATCAGAAGCCAAACTCACAGAGAGAGATGAATGATATATGTATTTATATATGCAATCTATATTTTCAGATACAGGTGTAAACTAAAAAACAGAAACACAGAAAGTAAAAATCAATATCTTTGCACGCTATTCAAAATTAACCTTTGGCTTTCACAAATTAAAAAGTACAACAGCATCATCAACACTATCACCATCACCAACAACAAACACATAAAAAAAAAAGAAGGATTTTCATGCAACAAAGGCATCTGTGATGAAGGAAGATAACACAGGACTGGTTCACTAATGATGACGAGGGTCCAGTGGGTCAGTTTATGAACACACACTCACAGTATTGGCAGATATTAAAGCTCTGGTTTTCCCATCTCTGACCTACAAAAACCTAAACAGGCAGAGTGTGTGTGTGTCTCACTGACCCAGCTGTCAGTCAGGTATGTGTATGTGTGCATTACATATGAACCCACTTCAGGGTCTGACGACTAGTTGACAGTTAAGGTTTAGCTTAAAAGATCCCTTCTCATGTTTCAAGAGTTTGGCATCGACTTCTTTGACAAGTTCAATTGGATTCAAAAAGAGCTACCTCAGTGCTGTGTTTTTTTCTCATATAAGTTATTAAGGACATGAAAACAATAATCCAACACTGAACTGACCAATCAAAAGTCTATGTTATTTACAGATGGTCAGGAAATTACCCCTCCCTCCACGATGACATCAAGTATCTGTGACTATAAGCTGAATGCAAAAATGTGCATCAGAGGAGATTGCCATCACTGGATCTGTGTGTGTGTTTATTGGAGTGTCATTTTTGCAAAGTCTTTGTTTAACTTTGTTTAACTGAAAGGCTTGTGTGAGATTCTCCTGTAGTCTACTACATTTGAATTAAGTACATAAGGTGACTGCATTGAAGTGACGTGACTGCATTGAAGAAACAAGGCACAATTAAAAAGATATAAAAAAACAACAACATCATCATCATGAACTGAGGAAGGAGAAATGGAGAAGGACAAAAAATAGCGTGAACTTCTCCCCCCTAGGTCCTCAAAGTTTGTGAAAGCAGCACACTGAGGAGCAACATTTGGCTTAACATTAGCAATGCTCCGAAAACAGGTATGTACTTTTTGTTCAATTACCACCAAACCACCTCATTTTCTTTTTCAAAGCACATTATTCCCTCAAGTGATTGAGGGAATAATAAAAATAAAGCAACATCACGATTCACAAAATCACCTTACCAGTTACAATGATCATTTTGCAGAGGGAGAGTAATTGCATGGACTGTTCAATGTTTGCCTACATTTAAAGCACTCTTTTTTAAAACTCCTTTGCTTTCAGTCATAATCCTCCGTAAAGATATAAACCATAGATTGTCAGTGCAAACACACACTAAGTGTCAAATGATGCTTCTCTTAACATACTTGCTATTGCGTTTTTTTTGGTGACATCAATACACAATTTACTTACAAAATCTCAGTTTTGATTATGTAGTCAAACACAACACCTAGATTCTTCTCCCCCCTAAATCCAATTTTAATATGCATATTAAATCTAAACTTGCTCCCTATGCTGTAAGCCTACATGATAGATAACTGCTGATAGTTGCCATGGCTTTCTCTGCTGTTGGCAACCAATTCATGTTCTTTGGCATGACAGGTGGTGCAGACCGTGTGTGGTTTAAAGGTGTGTGTGTGTGTGTGTGTGTGTGTTTACAGAGGGATTAGGGAGATACAGCTGTTTAGATCCTCCTCAGAATGTCCTAGAAGTAATGAGTCCCAAGATAACAGTTACAAAAAAAAAAGGACGTGGCGATTGGCATAGCAATCCCCCAGTTTTGCATACAGGCTTTCATCATCGCCAGGTATCACTCCAGGGGTCAAAGTTCAAAAGTCCTTAAAAGGGGAGTGGCTTGGGGCAGCCTCCCCTGATTAGGTTAGAAGCAAAAACTCGTTTATGCATAATCCCCAGGCTTTTTTGCTTTTTTAAAGTCAGGTTTGCTGCTGAAGTGCTCCATTGACACTGGAAGTGAAGAGTCTATGTCTCTGGAAAAAACAATCATTAACATCCAGTTCCTGTTTTGCCAAATATGCTCCAGCGACAGTGTGAGGAGGGGAATAATTTCGCTGAATGAAACAACACACGGTTACAAACACTGAAAATCTCATTCAATGTCCCATTAATGCTCCTTTCTTCATGTTTGAGTCCTTTTTTTTTGTACAAGATTCCATGTATTAGTTCTTATTTTTTTCTCATAAATTGCATGTTATTTTTTTTTCTTATAAAAAAAATGCATTTTGTTTTCCGCCCTGTTTTAAAATTAGCAAAGGGCTCCTCCCTGGTTCACAGTAGGCTGTTGAGAAATTGCAGCGGTGCTTCTCCGTGTTGGAGGGGTGCGCCTGAAAAGAGTTGGGGGTCGAAGACTGCAGGTCATAGTTCAGCTTTCAGAAAGGAAAGGAATATGTAGCAACAGCAGCAAGTGTGTGATTTACAGAAGAATTATATTTTTTTGGCTTTCTTTGCAGTGTTATGTGCATATTTATTATTGTATAATGTGTGCGTCTGTGTTTAGTGTAGTGTTGCTGTGTTCAAAGCATATGAAGGTGTCTTTGTCTTGTGTTGAATTGCTTCAGGAGTGTGTGCATTTGGTGGAGTATTGCATTGGTTTGTGTAACGTTAGGCTCTGCGCTCTACTGGCTGTTGCAGACACACTTCGCTACCAGCAGATACGATGGGGAGTCTGTTGTCCATGTGGTAACTGATCAGGTGACTCACACTTTCAAACCGATGGTCTTTTGTGCGGACCTAAAAGACATAAAAAAAGTGTTAAAGGCAAGTTTGAAAAGATACAAACCTATACAACCATGTGTTAGGAATACAAAATGGCCAATTCATGCTTCTTCCTCCCCTTTGTAATCTCTCTCGCCCCTTATGATCTCCTCCCCCCTTCATGACTCACCACTCCTTCTGGGTCGACTAGTAGCAGGTGTTTGGGCTGACCCCCCTGCTGTCCCGTGAGGACATACTGTCCAGGCGTGGTTCCAGACTCTCGCACGAGGAAGTCTCCATCGCGGGTCAGAAGCCTCTCTGCCTCCCTGCGACTCAAGCTACCGTGGAACCAGGACTCGCACTGCAGCTGCTCCACCAGAGGGGGCGCCGCTGACACCGAGTTTGGACCACCATGTCCAGAGACTCCCAGGGCATCGTCAAACGGCTCTATAGAAAACAAATACACATATAATTGTATTATTTTATTGTTTATGCACATGTATAGGAAAACTCATGTTCCTCGTTTATTTTATAAGGAAGATGATTGGACCTTATCCAAGTGAAGCGCATGGATTGACAGATGCGTGCTCTACTCTGATAGTGGACTCTAATGTGAAAAGCTTTACGCAGTCAACCAATCATGTAACATAAAATGCCCCTGTAATGGACAA
Organism: Notothenia coriiceps; assembly: GCF_000735185.1. Lineage (NCBI taxonomy): Eukaryota > Metazoa > Chordata > Actinopteri > Perciformes > Nototheniidae > Notothenia > Notothenia coriiceps. The sequence continues at coordinate 28,285 of NW_011367171.1, forward strand.
AGGCACTCTAATTCCCTTATCTTCCTCCAAGACTGCCTTCTGCGGCCAGCTCCACTCTTCAATTAGCCTTTCATATGGAATGTAAAGCACACACTACTCTGCTCGTCTCCTCAGTCAATAATTAACCCCTATTCTTTCCACATGGCAACATAACTGCAAATTTGTGCTACCGGTATTTCTATTCATTAAGCTTTCAACCCACAGAATCTTTCATTTACAAGAAATCATATAATAACTTATTTCAGTTATTTAATTTCCCTGCACTTATTCAGTGTTTTTTTAGACAGCAGTCCATTTCAGCTTCAATTATCGAGCTGGTGTGATATTACTAACACATAATAGAAAGACCGAGTAAAGCACTTACTCATGTCAAAAGCATCTCTGTGAGCATTTCCATTGGCTGCAACTGGGAGACGGGGTTTGTCAACGTTGACGTATGAAGGGTCGTCGAACAGTTCTCGTCCCCCTTCTTTGGCACCCACTAGAAGAAGGAAAGGAAAAAACAGGTAAGCGACCTTAGCACAACTTTTCCATTTCTTCCTTTGCCATGCACAGTTGATAGATTAGTTACAATTAGCATGGGGTTGTTGAGTTACGGGACAACATGTTGTGTGCAGTCAAAGTGACCTTGACCATTGTCCACCAATATCTATCAGTTCATCATTGAGTCCAATTGGCTGTTTGTGCCAACATGGTGGTCGCAAGTTTATAGATTGAACAAATAAAGAAAGACATAGTATTGTAAAAAAAATTTGTGACTGAGTTCTATCATAATTGCACCTGGATGAAAATCTGTCCAGTGCCTTACAGAGACTCACCTGGTAGAGGCGGCAGAGGCTGCTTGTGGATGTCATTATGGCCTGGCTGTCCATACGGCTGCAAACACAGAGGAATAAAAACAAATAATGACTCATAACCACATGTGGGCTTGCTCTTGTGTCTATATACACAAATATATTCCTATTAATAGGGTTACGAAGGGTCACTGTCAATTTGTATAGCACAAACAGGGCAACTCATATTATTGCCCTTTCATTTTCTCGTCTTGATAACATTTTGAAGCGAGGTTTTTTAACTGGTGTATCATCTATTGACTGCAGTATAAGTATAGTTTGGATGTGTTGAAGCAGTATCTGTTGCATTTTATATGCATATTTCTCACCAGCGTGGCACCCGGGCGGGTCCTCATGTCAACCAGTCCACCAGGGGGAGGCTGTTTTCCAGGGAAATTATTATAGTAAGGGACGTCAGGAGGTTGAGCAGCCTCTTCATCTTCTTCCTCCCACGCAGAGCCGTCAAACGGAGCCATTCTGAGACAGAAAGAGGTGATCAAAACAGATAAGATAAGACAAAATACAAACACAGGCTCATGTTTTGGGCCTGAGTGAGGGACATGTTTTGCATTTACCTGTCGTGAGGTGTGACCAGTTTGGGAGGGTTCTTTAGGTACTGTTTGAAACGCAGTTCAAAGGCCTGGCCAATGGTGCTGATGACTTCCTGGGCTAAACCCTCTGAGCACTCCAGGATATGACAAGCTAGAGAAGAGGAAGCACACATGACTAATAAGGAAGCTGCAGCAACATGTACTTGAATATAATATGCAAAGATAGAGAAATATTTGGAATTGCAAGCAAAGAAGAATACTGTGTATGCATGTGCATTTTCAGCAGCAGTACATTCTTACATGTATCTTGAATAATGACACTTAGGTAGTTATTACTGAATTGAATAGAGAACACGAATAGTTCTAACTATAATAATATAGTTTTAAATATATCATTTTTCTGTTGCTCCTGAGCTAAATGCGAAACAGGGAATTTTATTTCCATCCATTTTAGATAGTTACATTGAAAATTGATCACATGTTCACATATTTAGCATAAGAGCATGGCTAAAGCAGAATGTGCCAAACAATTAAAAACCGTTGTTATTTGCTATGCCTATTTAGTGTTCAATGCACTGTTTCTTCCTTCGCTCTGCACTCTGAGTCTGTAATGTCTCAGCTCTAGTGGGTGACTTCTCAAATTCAAAAGAGGGTAAAATATGAATAGAGCCATATCATTAATTTAATAGGATTCATTATAATTTCATAAAACGTCTTGTTCTCATTTATTTACAGCAGTGTTTCTCAAACTTTTTCATACCAAGGACCACTTAACCAATAAAAAAACGCTCGCGGACCACCTAACTCCACAAATATAAAAAAACACAGTTTTTCTAGAACAGATTACAAATCGCCTGAAGATGGTACAAACAAGTGGCAACATGTGTGATGAAGGTGTTGCGCTGGGCTATATCATGCAATCAAAAGTGAAACGTAACCTCGCTCCATTGCGGAGATATTCTCGCGAGAGTGCGGAAAACTTTAATTAATTAATTAATTTCAAATGTGAAATGTTACCAATATACTCACGGACCACTAGGGGGCGCTCACGGACCACCAGTGGTCCGTGGACCACACTTTGAGAAGCACTGAATTACAGCATTATACAGAAGTACATGTAGTAGTATTTTTAAAACATATTTCACCATCCAGAGACTGAATGTAGATAGAAAATGTGGAACTCGTGTACCGAAGGATCGCGGTCAGAGTTCTGCTCAAACCAAGGGACTGAGCAAGTTGACTTCAATATGATTTTTTAAGAGCCTCTTTCGTCAGACGCTGCCTGAGTGAAGGTGTCCTTTCTGCTCACCTCTCTGGTTGACTGGGTCTTTGGCCACATATGCTACGTACTCAGCCGTATCCTGAGGGAGACAGGGTGAGAAAGTTAGGAGGGAAGGGTACAAAAATATCAGGAGGAAAAAGTGAAGGGCAGGTTTGAGATAGAAAGGTTAAACAGAAGAATAAGAAGAAAGAGATCGAGCAAAAGCTGCTGTCTTAAAGTCAAAACAGAGGTTAAAAACATACATTGAGCTGAAAGAGAAAAAGACAGGAAGTACCAAGATCAAGGTTGAGAGACAAAGACTGCAAACCAGCGAGGCAGCAACGGAGTGAGTGGCATTCTTATGAATAGACAATGACAGAAGACAGGAAGGAAGGATATGCAGGCTGAAGAAAGATGGAAAAAGGCCAGAGTGAGATTTGAGCTGAGCTAGACAGTGACTCACTGGGTCTCCTCCAGAGGCGAAGGAGATGGACTGCATGTGATGGTTGGCGATTATCTGTGGAGAAAAAGAAAGAGAGAGAGAGGGGGGGAGAGAGGGAGACAGAAGGAGAGCACGTGGGTGACATGAAGTATGTGGGAAGTGAGATGAAAGCATGTGGATGGAGAGACAAATGTGGAATCATTACTGGGAAAAGTGCTTTCCCCTCCATTGAAGCTTCAACTGCAGCAGAGATACAACTAAGTGGGACACCTTTTTAACAGTCTGCAGCAACCACCCATTCAGGATCAATAAAGACATCAACACTTGCTAATGCTCCGTGCACAATGTGCGGTCTATGTCTGAGGCTTTATTTGTGAATAGATGTATGTGTATGGCATGTTTCTTTGTGCACGGCACTATCCTGTGCTGATGCCACAAAGAAATAAACATAATTCAGCAGTTATTAACTCATAAGCGGAAGATCACTTCCTGCCCCGTGGCGATGCAGGAATGAAGACGATGGTTGAGAGTAGTTTGTGCTTCATGCAAAATAAATGAGGCAAGGGAAGAAGCCTATTACTTCCCTGGGCATCTTTAAAAGGTCACAACACATACAAATAATACCTTGAGTTAAGTGGATATTTATTAAGATATTTTCTTGATGTAAAGTCTAAAACATATATTTCTTTAACAATTCAAGTACGACTTTATTATTAAATCTGATGTTTATATTAAATACAGAGTAAAAGTGACGGATATTATGTTATTGAAGCTTTAAAAACATTATTTGAAATGATCATAAAACTCTGAAGTATGTAGGTCATAATAGTATATATAATTATGATAAATAATAATCAGGCGTTTAACATAGTGTAGCCAGCTTTGAATGACAAACAATATAATATTTTTAAAAAAATGTATAAAGTTACAATCGTATAAAAAAAATTAATTTCTAAAAATCTTTTTGAAGTTAGTTTTTATAATCCTTAAATCCACATGAAATACCTCAAGCAGTGAGATCTTCAGGTTTGCTCTGCTTCAGTAAACTGCACAGGCTTAGTGCTCTCCAGATACCAAACACACCTCTGGCTACAGAGCTCTAACTATCAGACGCATCTCTGACTCACAGTCAAATCTCTGCAGATCAGGGACAACTCTACAGACACCAACAGAGTTTTTTAAGGAAAAATACACAGAAAAGCAGCTTCAAGTGTGAGCTGGTTGTAGTCTAACCTGTTTGCAGTCAGCGGCCAGAAGGTTGAGGCTGCTGGTGGAGATGGTGAGGGTGATTGTCATGCCGGCAAATTGCAGGTTACTCTTCCCCAGGATGGATGTCATACAGCGAGAAGATGGCTGAGAAAGACAGGGATTTCATCAATGAGTAACAAACAAGGTGCAAAAACATAAACAACAGGCTTTTTTTTGTACTCCAACATGGCACGGTCGTTCATTGAGTCCCCCCTGCCTTTGCATGAGCCTGTGGGCGTATGTGTGGACATGCCTGTGTGTGTGGGAGTGGAAGAACAGCTGCAATTGTAAAAATGATCCTGTCTCCAAGGCCAACTGTGTCCAATGAACATCTAGCATACTGAAGGCTGGGCCAAGAGCATCACTCAGACCAGCAGTGTTGTGCCAGCCTTTCATCCCAATCCTCCTCCTGCTCTCATCCATATTTGCCTCAGAATATTTGGCGTGCGCTGTGAGAAATATAGCATGAGGGCAGGATGCACATTGCTCAGCCACATTAACCTCAGTCCAGCCAAATCCGAGGGACTAGACTGCTTTTATTCTAGTTTACATCCTTAACTAGACGTTGTCTGGTGCGCCAGACATTCCTTGTTTAAATCCTACTCTGACAGCGGGCTGCTGGATTTAGCCACCTGTTTTATTGAGTGTTTGGGTGGATGTTTAGTTTTACAGGAACACATGGAGTCTTAACGCAGCAGACTCTCGACTGCATCTGCGTTTCTTTAATGCTTCTCTGGCCAGACAGTGGCTCCACACATGCTACTACTCCACCTCTCCAGCCTCCCTTGTGACAAGAGGGTGGGAAAAGGGAGACCGGAGAGTGATTGGTAATTAGGCCACTAACCGCAGAAGAGTACAATCATCCTAAATCAAGGTGTGTGTGTGTGTGTGTGTGTGTGTGTGTGTGTGTGTGTGTGTGTGTGTGTGTGTGTGTGTGTGTGTGTGTGTGTGTGTGTGTGTGTGTGTGTGTTTGTAAGGGAAAGTGTGTGACCGAATAGCCAACTGACCACAGAGTGGACAATCAAGCTAAATCCAGCTCTAATCCTGAAAACTCATTCCCACCGCCCACTTAACCCGTATAAATAAATAATGCCGTGTAAGGGTGTGTGCTTGTGTACATGTTGTGTACCTTTCTCCGGCGCTGTGCTCCTTTGGCTCCGGGCACGGCCTCGCACACCACGGAGATTGCCTCCCTGAAACACAACATGCAAGAATTACAATAACATGTCATTAATCCTTACACCTTATCGGAATCACAATTATGTGGACAATTAAGTGAGAGCTGGCAGTGGCTGATTTAATTTATCATCCCTACACTGTGCTCGTCTTTTCCATGGAGACAAACATCACTACGGAAACCAGAAGGATACCACAAGGATTCCAAAACGTTCTAATTTAGGGGATGCAAGAGCTGCAGGCGTGCACACACACATACAGTCACTAACTGAGTAAGTAATAAGCAAGCAAGCAAAAGCGAGCGGAAGCCGAAGAGGCGTCAAATACATATATGAGAGGTGGGCGGTGCTTTTTGTCTGACCACACTTCCCCGCACCATCTCGCCCCCACATGCAGCGATGAGAAATTAAGTGAGCAAAATGGCCCGCCAGTGACAGAGGAGCAGTCTGTAATCTCACCTGGTGACCTGAGTTCTGGTGTTGAAGTCCAGCGCTCGCATCGACTGTAGCACTTCCACGCAGCCCATGTACTGAAATAGGAAACAGGAAGGCAACGCATTAGGATCAGACATTTCCTGCATCACAGTCCCATTGCACAGATGGAACACAACAGAGGAAGAAAAGCAATGGTGTTTTCTTTTAATTTCTGGAGTCTTAAAAATGTGAGAGAAGGCGGTTTATATGCATAGAAACTGTCTGGACAGAGGGATGTGTGATTATATATTTTAGGGGGTTGTAAGAGTGTGCCAGACACTCACCCGGACACTGTAGGAAACACCGGCGGTGGTGACCACACTGTCGGAGTGCAGCCAGCCGCGGGTGGGCTTGTTGACAAAGGATCCATGGCGCGTCCACTCGTCTCCTCCCAGCTGCCCTCCTTCCACGCGTGCCCTCCTGGACGCCCCTCCCAGCCGGTTCATGTCCTGCAGAGGAGGTCGGGGAGGGGGAGAAGGAGCGGTTAAAGGGGGAATTAGGCGATGAAAAATAGGGGAGGAGCTGGAGTTACTCCTGTCGTCCCCAGAGGACTCAACAGGCGCGTGGGGCAGCTGCAGCCCTCTCGAGGCCTTGAGTCCAGGGAGAAGAGTGGCAGAGACACCCAGGCGGAGGGATCCCATTCTGGGGAAGAAGGAGCAGAGGGTGGTGGGGCTGTTCTCAGCCTGGCGGGGAGAGGAAGGGGGCAAGATGGGAGTGAGAGACGAGGAGGAAAAAGAGGAAGGTAAACCAGGGGAGGGAGTGAGCGGGGTAGCAGGACTGGATGGAGGGAACGATGATGGATTGGAGTTTGTTTCATCAGTTGAGCTCAGCGATTCACTCCGAAAGTGGGTGTACTTGGTTTTTGGGACGAGCTCCATAGTGAATCTGCAGTGTCAAGTCTTTAAATCCACACAGTCTCTAGTGATTCAAACAAAGTCTTTATGTCTCAGTATTCAATGTGTTTCTCTATAAGGACACCCAGCCATCTGTATGTCTCTGTCAGCATAAGAGCAGCACCCATCTGTCTGGTTGTCTGTCCTCCACTCGTTACCAGGCGGCTGAAACCCAGCTGCTTTGAAAACGGCTGTACCCACGATGAAAGGAGAACGAGAGGAAGAAAAGTTGGATGTCCCAGTTAATGGAAGAAGCCGATGAAAAAAGTTTATTTCTTCTGCACCAGTGCATATCATGTTGTCATCAGTTCACTTTTAAATCTGCATCAAGGTTCATATGTTCCCAGGGACTGAGGACGACAGTCTTAGCTCTCCACAAAGTGTTCGTCTTGGAGTTTTTGCCACAATGTAAAACAATATCTGTGAGTATCTTGACCGGACTTAATAGCCTCTCAGTGAGGGCCTGTTATCCAGCTGTCGGCTTCACCATGGAGAATCAACACAAGTGATTGTCTCTCAACGCCCCCTCCCATGTGTCTTTGCACTGAGGGGTGCGCTCTCATATGTGATGTGTTGACACGTGTGTGAGGCTGTATAAATCTTCCCTGCCCACACTGCTTCTTAAGATTATCTGTGTGTGTGTTGTGGTGTGTACATGCGTGGAAGTGTGAAGCCTTTTGGCAGCTCTATCCTGCTTGACACATGCCTATAAAAATCCTATTAGCAGCCAACGAGGGGATCACAAGGGGGTTGCGCGCATGAACACTCCAGCAACACACACAATAGACAGCTCCAATTGTTTTTCGATACTACAGTGAGCACCTGCGGGGCTGAATAAAGCTGCTAAAGAGAGGAGGCTTACTGATGTATGGCTAGTATCCAACGCAGCACGCTTTCTTTAACACCTACTTTCGAGTGCATCGTAATCTCAAATCTTACCACGCGTTCCTGTTTTACTCCCTCTCTTTCTTCCTCCAAATTATATCATGTCCTCTCTGAATGGCCCTGGCTCTCTCCCTCCCTGCGTCTCCTTCTTCTTCTTCTTCTTCTCCTCTCCTCTTCCAGATAACTTCTGGCCCTACCCCGTTCTCTTTCTCTGCACACTTTCCTCCCTTCTCCCTGTCTCTCTTCTCCTGGAAGCCCTCTCTCTTCCTCCACACAATGTACTCTGCCAGTCTCTGTCTCTCCAACGCCTCCGCCCTCTCCCTCACCACCACTTCCTCTCTCCTCTTCCAGATGATCTCTCGCTCCCCCTCACCCCCTCCCTCGTATGCTCTCCCGTTCTCCAGGCTGTCTGGTTAACAGTCCCCTGTATAATATATTAATGGTGAGCCCCGTCTTTCCGCCTCGCCAACTTTAATATTAAGGATCTAGAGGCCAGGCACGGTCACCTATTTAGACACAAGTAGAAAACAGAAAAGAAGCGAGTAGAAGAATGGGCCGTTAGAGTTTGGCCCGTTCCTGACTCAAGTTCCTGATATGGCTAAAACAAGTTGCCTTGGTTCAAGTATGTTTCCAAAACTGGCCAACTCGGTAAGGATGTTTTTTTTTCTAGAGCACCATTAGTTAGTGGTAAGCTGACTCTGAGATGTTGTCTGTGTTTGGTAGTGACACACTCTGCAGTAGCACGGTGGTGATGTAACACCAGAGAATGTAGGTCATTGGCTGATGACGACTACCGGTGGGCTTGTGATGGTAATGAGACCTGAATTGTCCGGTTTGAGCCCTCAACCCAGCATTCCCTGAATGGTGCTGGATGCTCCTGGGAGTTGAACTCACCAAGCTGGAGAGGCTCAAATAAAACTGTTGGTATGTTGAGTTTTTATTTGCAGCTCTCTTCTCACCCTATTACTTGATTACTGCGTGGTTTAAAACAACAAACCCAGATTGTAGTCAGTTTCCTGAGAGAAGAGCTTTGACTCAGCCCTATATGGTATGAACAGGCCACATGTCTTATTCTGCATAGTCCAACCTAGAAGGCAAACAACAGTCTGTTTACAGTAACAGTCTCTTGCAGAGTCCAACTAACTAAACCATGTGCAGCAGTTTGACCTCAGTAGAAGGTAAGGCAGTCCTGCAGCAAGCTGGCTGGCCTACACCTCAGTGCTGTTTACGCACCTGTTATATTTAAAATCTCTTGACCTTTACTCCCTGAAAGGAGAGCAAGATTTACACCACCTTGCCTACACCACTTATACAACTCTGTGAATCTGCCACCGAAGTTTCAGTGATGCCAAGTGAGGAGGTTGACTTTACCACACACTAACATTTCCAAAGTTAACTGTGTTCAAAGAACTACGCACCAGCTTGTAGTGGGCGCTGAATGCATGGTAAAGGAACAGTCGCCCACACCAGTCTAGCACCACAGAGGGGTTGTCTAGTAATTCTAGCTAGTCATCCATCTGGTCCTGGCCAAAAAGCACCATGGAGGATCCAGTCACACTAACGCACTGCCAGACAGGGTGGGATGATCTCCAGAAAACTGTAAAGAAGTATGGCTGGAAAAAGTCACAAAAGACACCCTGTATTTGGACAATCAAAAAGCAGGCAGAACAAACAACACCATCTGTCACAGACCTAATTAAAACAGAAATTAGTCTTGAGAGGGAATTAGTTCTTAAAAAGGCAAAAGATCCTAAATGGACACACAAGAGGAAAATCGACAAAGGGATGCTGACAGTCTCAATGCCCTGCCCGAATTGTTTAAGTGCACAGAACACAATGTAGGTCAGGTGACTGCAGGGGGAATGACCCTCTGCATGAGGATAAATCCTGACTCACCTACACACAGACAGTGAGGGGAACAGACTGTCACAAAGAGCAGTACTAATGATCAGTGATTAGTGGCACAGCAGCGGCACTGAGTGACATGTACAAATGCACGATAATCAAATGTATGCAGTCATTCCTGATATTGGCAGCTTCACTGATGAAAATTGTAGTTGCCGATAAAGGTGAAATCAGGACAAGCGGGGCTGCGCCGATTCACACTAGACTAAAGCAAAGAATGGGGAGGGGGGAGACAGGTGACCTGAAACAACCCTGATTCTCGGAGACTGCTGCGCTCCGAATAGACAAAGGATGTCTAGTAAAGAGAAAACATTCTAAGAAAGAAAATCTGCAAACAACCATGTACTTTTCTTATCTACACAACTTACACAGTTATCCTAAGGGAACAGCACCGGTTTTAAAATACAAGACACAAAAAACGACTTTAAATCTTGTTCTGTCTGCAGCTGCTGCCCGTTGCTATGGCAACAGACATTAAAAAGAGATGCCTGCGGAGGAAATTTACGGAGAAGTCCCGACAACCACAGAAATCTTCGGACAAAGAGATAACTGCTTTGTCAAATCACATGACAGCAATTAGCTGCTGCATCAAAGGCTGCACATGGAGCTTGTTTTCCAACAGCAGGAACAACTAAAGACTCAGAGAGAGATCAATAGGTTACAGGAAATGATCAAAGTTTGACCGGCGTCGCGCCAGCCATAAAACCCAATCAATGTTGACATCCCATGTCGGCTGCATGCACTGATTCCGACTATGGCAGGCAAAACTGTTATTATATCAAAAGAACAATTAGCACTTTCCTAATTACAGTATAAACAACAACAGCCACACAAACCACTTACTTCTAAAAGACAACACTGATGTTTAGAAAAGTTGCATAAAACCCTGAATATTCTCAGCAGCAGCTAACAAAGATAGTGATTGTATAACGTCCTGCAGAGAATGCTCATAGAGAATAGAAAGTTATGTCACAAAGAGTCTATGTTTAAAAAGACAAACAGAAAAGTCATTCAAATAGTTTGGGATAAAGTGAGTCTGATCAATTTCTCTAAGAGTTTTTTTGTTGTGAATGGCTAAATAAATAGTTCCCTTTTTTGGTTTAAAAAGCCTACAGTTGATAATCCATGGTGATTAATCTAAAGCTTCTTTTTTACATGAGAACCACATTCATTTTTAAACAGCCTCAGACTGTCCGGTCTTCTGTCCTCTCCTTCCTCTTTCTGGTTCTCCGTCCGTCCACTCCCTGAAAAACGTGTTTCTCCTCTGATCCGCTCGATTAATTCACAAAGTCACTGCCGGCAGCTTCTCTCCATCTATCCTCTCCTCCGTTTGGCTGCCTCCTCTTCTCTTTACTGCCCTCCTCTCCCTCTCAGCAGATGGTGTGATGGCAGTGCTGCCAGGATGGACAATGGCACTCCTTCATTGTGCTCCTCTTCTACCCTCTCGTCTGTCTCTCATTCCCACTTTCCTTTCACCTCTGTCTGTTGGAGGGACGCGCACGCTGTCTGTCCTCCCCTCCCCTCCTCCCTGTTTGGGTGGGTGAAGCTGCCTCCCATTTTCTCTTTGACTTTCTCTCTCTCTCTCTCTCACACACACACAGACACACACACTGGCGTGGTTGCTGCCTCCCCACCTCCCTTTCTCACATCCTTCCTGTTTCCTCCCCCTTCCCCCCACCTCTCTGCAGCCTCACTCATTTAACAGGGTACATGTGTATGCACATTAAGATGCTGCGCTCCTGCACATTAACGCACACAATCCAAGGGGGAGATGAAGATGTGGCTGAAGGGAGGAAGGGGTGAGGGGAAGGAGAAGTGTGTGTTTGTGTGTTCATGTTGGCTGGTCAAGTCTCCTCCCTTATTCATGTTTGGTAACCTGAGAAACAGAATAAAAGAGGAAGGGAAAGAGAGAGAGGGAGGGATGATGGAGACAGACAGGGGGAGAGAGTTCATTCTCCCTCTATGGGCTGAGAGTGTAACATGAGGTCACTCTATTTAACCTTAATGAAAGTGGACAAAACAAAAAAAAAGGACAAATATGTTCCTTCACATAATAAACAGTCTATGTTATTACTATAACTACAGCGCTCTAGGGGGAAAAGGACAGGCAATTAGCAGGCGAGCTCAATAACAAGCGAGTGATTCTGTAGAGGCAAACAGAAGCAGAGGTCCCCACAGAAAGGTCCCGACACTCAAGCGTTTCTGATAAGATGGCAGTGTAGTGGAAAGCAGAAGAAAGCACACACAGGGTGACGCGGGGACAAAGCAGAGTGGATAGCAAGGAGTCCTCAAATGACACCCCAATGTTCAGTCCCTGCAGTACTACGTCTGGCCACTACACCATCTTGTAGTGGAGTGGTGCATTCAGGTTAGTGTGAAGGATGAAAAACAGAGAACTGCAGAAACCCTGGGGTGTCATTTAAGGTAACATCCATCCCCATACAACACACAGTGAGCAGCAGGACCCTCCACCCTAACCTGCACCATGCCTGTAACCAGTGAACACAGGACACACTGTGGCTTAGGGTTGATAAGAAGATAATACTCATTTATTAAGTGCATATTTATTTGCTCTATATTTACTCAGCTGGCAGTTTATGAGTTACATCCAACAACAAATAATGCAGTCTAGAGCAATAATCCCACAAACGTAAACCTCCATGATCATAAGGTTGGATCAAAACTTTTTCTTTTTTTTTTAAATGTTCTGTACATTAAAATCTTAATAAATGTAGGATTTCTTTGAGGACTCTAGTATTAGACTGCATTTTTTAAACTAGATGTAACTGGCAACCTATAGTTAATGATAACTCACTTAAACCGCAATAGATTGACATACACAGGGCTGCACAATTACTCATGATTACACACTGTGACTTAATTTTCCAGTTAAACATGACTCTATATTACTGGCATGCTAGCCATTGTGGTAAAAATGTTCTTTTTCTCTAATCCTCTGTAAGTGTCTGGCAATATAATGTATTATACTGTATTTAGTTTACTGTATAATGTGCTTTGTTGAGAATCTGTTAAATAATTCTTCTGCTGCCCCATAAAAAACAATATAAATGGGTCACAGAAAGCTCAATTTTTTCATTTTAGTCTTAAACTAATACAGTTGTATTATAATTAATTAAAAATAGAAATGCAGGGCACATCTGGAGGAACCTTGATTTCATCATGTATTAAGAATTTAGAATTATTGTACCACTTCTAAAAACTTCAGTCTTGTTCATCACGAGTCACATTTAAAGCATATTTATCTGTAAAAACACCCTCTTTAAGATAAGTGTGACAAATATTTACTTCAAGGATTGTTCATTTACTTTTGTTCAGCCTTTAATCTATCCTTATCTCTGAATCCTATATAAAAACCTGCTTATAACTGATTTACGTTTCAGAAATGAGACCTGAGGACCTTTCTATTTAATATGACTTTGTGTTGAGAAGGAACGACCCCTTTGCCATGGTGTCATGCTGTGTTTTTGATTAGCTGGTTATATCATTTGAATGTCTTACCATATATTCTATTGGCCAACACAAGCTGCCTTTGAGTCTGTGACCCTAAAAACACCAAACTGCACATCAGCATACTGTACACATAAAACTCAAGGAGCCAATCACAGCGCACTGCAATGCTGCCCTCGCAGCCATGTGCCTCCCAGAATGCTTTGCTCCCAGGATCAGCTGTGGAGAGGGTCATGGGACCTCCTTGATATGAACAGCCCGGTTGGTTCAGCACACAGAGACACAACATTGACAGACAGAGCAAGAGCAAGAGTGAGAGGAGAGAGGCAATCATCTAGTGTGCATGTTGAAACACACTGTGGAATGAAAGGAATTAACTGAAAGGACCGTGTGTAGGATGTTTGTGTCTTAGCCTGCCCAACGCGAGTCCGCCAGTGTGTGCATATTGTTTTTTATGCAGGCAGTACATGAATAACTGTAAAAGCTGCATCGAGTCAGTAAGATGAAACAGTCGGAGACAGGCCGAGACAGAGCTCAGGATCTAAAGCACACACGCTGCAGGGCCAAATCTGCTGTCTGCTCTTATACTGTCTCTGTGTGTGTGTGTGTGTGTGTGTGTGTGTGTGTGTGTGTGTGTGTGTGTGTGTGTGTGTGTGTGTGTGTGTGTATGTAATCTGATTTGTCTGCCTAACTCTACACTAGGTCAAAATGAGCATAGAAGAGAAAACGGGCCTAGTCACTGACCTTTTCCCAATTGGACGACAGCCAGCCTGAGACGCTGTCTAACATCAGTTAATATTACGGAAAAAAGAGACAATGATGAAGATGATGAGCACAGATGATGAGGGAACAGCGGGAGCATGCTTAACTGACAAGGGAGAGCCTCTCTGATTGGAAAAGACACACACACACACACACACACACACACACACACACACACACACACACACACACACACACACACACAAGGGGTGAGGGTGAACATTAGATTAGACAGGCATTCAGCAGGAGGCTTTTCTCCTGGTTTCATAGCTCACCACGTACACAGCAAACATGTGAGCTGGCTATTTTGGGTCATGCCAACCCCCCCTCCACCACCCCCTCTAACCACACTCCCAGATCTCTATATCCTTCCATCATTCCCTTCCTGCTGCCACTCTCTCCCTCCACTTACAACTTCCCTCTCGCTACAACCGTTTATTCGCCATTAAGAGCGTTACTTCTTTCTTTAGTACTTCAGTTCCCCTGTTAATCTTTAACACCAGATTGTGTAGCAATGAGTAATACAACTGTTAAGTGCCAAGAGTTAGAATGGAAAGCTTTGTCAGGTCTTGTTTGCATGATCCTATCCTAAATGTCCTGATTTAAGAAATAACTTTTATACTCAATTTATACTATTTAATTTCAGCAGTCTCTTTATGTGTGGTGTAGCTGCTTAAGCTAACATATTACAAGCTGCTGTTTTTGTTTTGTGAAGACATTCCTAAAGGCAAGGTATTGAAAGTACTGTTTTAACGTAACGTTTTATAAAAAGTATTTTACATAAGATTTACATTTATTCATTTGGCGGGCACTTTTGTCAAAAACGAAGTACAAAAAAAGAAAAGTGGATCAAAGTGAAGCTTTGGCCCATTTTTCCATGTCCCGACAGGTATTGTGTTGATACTATTATCAAAGAATGCATAACAACACAGAGTCATAGTCTGTTACTTTTGCCTAAACTTTTAATCCGACTTTTTTTAGGTTAAGGTAAAAATGAAAATGAAGACTCTACAAAATAAACAAATTAAATCAGAAAAATATGACTAAATAGATCGGATAGATAGGAGATGCAATTGTGTTTGAGTTCATCTTGCTATATCACTGCTTTGGTTTGTATTTTAGCAAAATATGTTGAGGTAATCAAATAACAGAATGGAGAATGTAGAGAAAAAATAATCAGTAATGCATATAATGATTTAGTGGGTTAAGCTAAATAGAACAGCTAGAAATCACATCACTTTACTGTAATTCAGCCTTTTAAACCAGGAAAAGACTAAACTTAGGTTGTCATATTGCATTACCCAACATCTAAGACAATAAACAGTATGATATCATATTGTCCCATTTACTTGTTTATTGACCAGCCCTCGTTTTAAGCGTTGCTTTAAAAATAAGTTGTATTTGTATTTTATTAAAATAAAGAGTATTCTGCATTTTAAATGCCTTATGCAGAGCCGGCCCGACCCATTAAGGGACATAAGCGGCCGCTTAGGGCCCCGCAGCCACTAAGGACTCCCTAACAAAAAATGAAAAAAAAATGAAAAAATAATAATAATAATCTCAGTACACCGTCGCCGTGATAAGTATGTTTAATTAATTTTGTTAATATGCCTAGATTGCCTACTCTCAAGTTCATGTATTATATTATTGAGTCAATAATATAATACATTAACCGTGCTTTACCTGAACCTCATCATGACACTAGAGAGGACGGCAGGATTGTAATTTCCGTGTTCAGTGAATGCAACAGAGGCAATACACCAGACCAATCACCAGAGAGTTGCATGGAAATAAACATCTGTCTTATTGGCTGACAGGTACCTATCCTGTGACAATGTTTAAACTGTCAGTCGGACTCTGAGTTTTTGAAGATGGACATAAGAAATGTTTTTCTTAAAAAAGACGACAATTCTCAAGTGGTGGCTCACACAACAACCCCAGAGCAACAGGTATGGTATGTAAATGTCAGTAAACTTCCAAGTTATGCGAACATGTAAGCAAAGCATAAATTACAGCTACGTTGACGTTACTTTGAATCGCGGGGGTAAGCTAAACCGTTAGCAATCAACGTAGCTGTAATTTATGCTTTGCTTACATGTTCGCATAACTTGGAAGTTTACTGACNAATCAGATTTACTCACGACTGTTTCCACTCGGAATTGCCAACAGCTACACCATTGTTTGGTTTCCATGGTAGCGCGTATCTTTAGTAGCGCGCGAAACTGAAAGTCTGAGAGGGTGAGGCAGACAGTCACAGAAAACTGAACAAGAATCGACAACTCTACCCTCTGCTCACTCCTTTCCTGTAAAATACAGGTCCAGCCCTACATATGCTCCATCAAGGATGGTGCTACAGGCCACAAGGCAGTGCACTTAGAACTACAATAAGCATGTTAATGTTAATCTACAGCTCCGGCAACCCACTAGCACCCGCCCCCCCGGTTTTGAAATGCTCCCGATTTCTGAGGTCTCAAGGTTGGCATGACAAGTATGGCTTCAACAAAGTAGGCCTAACATATTGTAGGGGCATAAAGCCTACTTGTATTACAGCATTATACACACTTATTATTACATTATACTTATAAAAGGGGAGCAACTCCGAGACATTGTAAGTCTATATGACTTTAATTTTCTTCCACTCGAACATCATTCCAGACAATGTCCCGGTGTTTTTACCGCACCAGCTAAACACACACACACCATTACATTTCTGCAGTTATTATTAAGCCTCTGCTCATTGTCTCTTTTATTACTGTTATTATTAATAAATCAAGCAAGCCGTGAAGCCCGGACAGACAAGTTAGGGGGTATGGGGGCCGGGCTGAAGGAGGTAATTGTCGGTGTAACAGTGTGTGCTACCCCGCGGTGGCCTCGTAAGCGACCCGCTTTATTAGATCGGCCTGTATCGATCCGCGCTCCGCCGCGTTGACTAATCTCCAGGCGGGGAGAGAGAGAGAGCGGATCGATGGGCCTGGATTCAATCATGTCTGAAAACAGAGAAGGTAATTTATTGTAATCACGTGTGCTAAATGGAGAAAAAGTGAGAACAACGCGCCCGTGAGGTGCTCAAAGAGAACTGCAGCATCAGGGTGGAGGTTTTCCAGAGAAGAGATGCTCCATTAAATAACTTGTAGTGTGTAATATGGATATTCAGCAAGACACAGAGGAGTCAATAAGAGACTGACAGTTGACCTTCAGTTCTCTACATGCTGCTGCAAACTGGGTTTTCCCACCTTGACAGAAAATGTGTTCACAATACTGATACCTTTTTTAGAGGCTGTCTTTCTTGTATTCAATTTAGAAATAAGACAAATGGATTCATGAATAAGAAAAACCAAGAGCAATATTGAAAGCCCTGCACACCACTCTCTATATGAGAGACTCCTCTTAAAATAGAGACATGACAATGGAAAATGATGACAAAGACTGATGTTTTATTGAAGAGCTCAGAGAGCCATCACTTAAGGCTGAAACTCACATGTATAAACAAATAGCAGACACACATAGACTTCTTTAACAATTTCATTCTGAAGGTATTCCGCAAATATTCACATGAATACTTTATAGAAAGGTCCATATCTGAAACCCTTCCTCAGCAACAGGTGAAACAGTGCAAAGTGTGACTACATCAGAGGCGGGAGTTTCGCTCCTCTTCTTCGTTCTCCAGGAGGTAGGCCGCCCTGTATCGCGTCACCCCCCTCTCATCCACCATCTGGAGGGAGGCATTGCGACAGCTGTTGTCCATACTGCCCAGAGAAGTGTACCTGCAGGTCCAACAGAGACATTTAATACAGAGGATGATTGTACTCCTCTGCTGTGAATAATGGAGGATGCAGAAAGTGGTAAAAGTTGAATGTGTTCTTACCCTTTATCATAGAGAATACAGTAGGGAACATATAACGTCCTTATGAACGACCAGATGTCATGATACGTCCAGTCCTGAGGAGTGTTGAAAGACATTTAATTGGTTTGTGATTGATTCATGATTTGTTCAAAGAAATGACTATAGCCACTCCAAAAGAATGTGCCATTTCTAAATAAATAAGCAAATCTAAAAGGGGAAAACATATTTGTGTTCAATATTTGTTGAGAATTTCTCACAGAGGTGTTCATTCATACATGTTTTGGGGGGGTTGTAATGGATATCATTACAGGTGTATCTGTTATTTGTGGCGAAGGTGGCAAAAATATTCATAGAATTTTTTAAAGCCTCACAAACGTTGAATCGCATTAAGCTGAGCAGGTGGTGTGATATTTTGTTCAGCCTGTGGATCTGCACTCTGAAACTTCAGTCAAGATGACAAATAACATTAAGTGTAACAAGGGGAAATTGCTTGGCTGGAGCAGTGAAAACAGATTTGTATTACCAGTCAAAAAGCAGTTTTCCTGCAGCACTATATACACTAACTTGAAGAATGGAGGGACAATGAAAGACTGATTGTTTTTTTTTTTTATAATAATAAATGTTTGCAGATGCTCTTAGGATAAGGGCAATGTGTATTTTTCATTTAAATGCGTTAGCTGATATTGTTTTAAGTGGATTCTCCTAGCCCCTGGTTCATGATACGAATGCATGATAAAAATAGTGAATATCTAATAAGAGAAAAACTACCAGGACATAATGAAACCTTATATCTATGTAACATATGTATATGTGTGTGAGTCTCACTAGTAATGGGTTGACTCTCATGTAGTCGGGCCAGCCGGGGTCAGTGGGACACATGGCTGTGAGTCTGTGTGAGTAGGGGTCAGTCCTCCTGGTCCCCATCAGGACGGCCTTCAGCTCCGGCCTCCTCTCCTGCACCTCACTCAGCGCCTGCCGAATACTGCCCTCCACTGAGATGATCTCCAAGTCATATCTACAGGACACACATGGCAAAATAATGAGCTGCTGTAGTGAAACATGGAGGATTAGGACACGTTTTTGACCAGAGACACAACTATTAAGACTTGTAACAGCTGCTGACTCCTATTTATAATATATATACAAAAACCAGCTGAAAAGTCTTTAGCAGTGTAAAATAGTGTAGATTGATGGTTCACCTTTTTATTGTGTCCTGAAGGAATCTCTCCATCTCTGGGAATGGAGAGACAATACGGATATACAGAGCTTTCAACTTGTCTTTACCATCTGGAAAACGCCTGAGAGTGGCAGGAGGAGAAAAATGGGTCATTAAAAAAAGCCACAGAAAGAGATTAGGTGTTTATCGTTGTCACTATCTGCCATGACATTTCTAATACAGGTCAAGAAAAGTCCAAACACTCAGTCTCAGTCTAGTAGCTGCTAAACTCATTTTCTTCTTCATTACTTCTAGCAGTGATGCCCCCCTGAGTAGAAGTGGTATCATTATGTTTTTAATTTGACTCTCTGTTTCATCTCATCTCTCTGAGGTGATTTGTTTTGTCCTGATTAAATCTTCCCTGGCCCTAAACGTTCTAATTGTCTCACCCCGTCCTCTCCCCTCCTGTTACCGTTTCAGCGCTGCGTGGTAGAGATGGAGCAGCGCCGTGCAGTCTTTGCCTCCGTTGAAGCCGGCGCAGACCTCCTCTGTGGAATACTGATCCAGAGCAGCCTCTATCGTTTTCAGTGCACACATAACTTTGTCACCCAGTGGTGTGCCTGTGGGGAATTAAATGAAATGTGAAGTCAAAGTTTTACAGTTTCAATATAATGTATCCCTTGGTCTTATGTACAATTCTAAATAAAACCCTGTTTGTCCTTTGTCTCATCATATTAATTATATTTTCTTTCCTCTAATATAGTTTTAATACTCGCTCTGATTTTACAGCAATAATTACTTTAATAATTTTGCTTTATTTATTGGTCCCAATGCCTGTGTTAAGTATAAGAGTTCTCTGCAATATTCACTTTATATTAACTTAACTTAGTTTTACAATCACCCTCCACCAGAGGTGGGAAGTAGTGAAGTACAAATACTTGGTTACTGTACTTAAGTACATTTTTATGGTATCAGTACTTTACTCCACTATTTACATTTTTAACACAAATACCTGTACTTTTTACTCCTTACATTTTCAAAACAGGCTGGTTACTTTAGTTTTAATCTGCGTTTGGTGGCGTGATCTTTATTATTAAGAGTCATTGCGTGCCTATTGATTTTAACACGATCCTTGTATCCATCATTTCCTGGTCTTCTATAAAGCCCCTGTCACACTGTCCCGAAATTGACACCCGATGGACACACGAATATGGAATTGTGAATTTCGCACGAAGATGGCCCCGAACCACACACGAAGGCAACATTTACATTACATTTAAGACATACAACTGCAACGAAAGTAACACAAACAATTATGTTAAAGTATTATGATACTGTACTGATATTTTCCGACTTTCTCCGTCTTTATATGTAGAAGATATTAAGTTTTCTCCGTCATGTTGTTTCCATAGCAACAACAACTTCCTCGCCTTCAAAATAATATATTATATCCTTTTTAGTTTCACAGAACACAAATTGGGTTATTTACATAATATGTTTACATGATTTTGTTGTGCAATAAAACAACCTGATGGACACACGATAAAGGAAATGTTCAAATTCGGCTCTGATCGTAGCAACATCGGGCCATTCGTGAGGGCATCTTAAGCCATCTTTGGCATGCCGAAGATTTTGCCACCGCTCCCGAAGTTGCTGCCGGAGCCTGATAAATTCCACCGGCGGTCGTACGATGTCTTAAGATGCCCTCACGAATGCCTTACGAAGGGCAAAATGGACACACG
Organism: Notothenia coriiceps; assembly: GCF_000735185.1. Lineage (NCBI taxonomy): Eukaryota > Metazoa > Chordata > Actinopteri > Perciformes > Nototheniidae > Notothenia > Notothenia coriiceps. The sequence continues at coordinate 48,924 of NW_011367171.1, forward strand.
AAGTCAACACGAAAATGAACCTTCACAAGGTCCTTCGGCAATGCTTTGTGATGCCAAAGATGTTGCCACTGCTCCCGAAGTTGCTGCCGGAGCCTGAGAAACTCCACCGGCGGTCATACGATGGCTTAAGATGCCCTCACGAATGGCCCGATGTTGTTACGATCAGAGCCGAATTTGAACATTTCCTTAATCGTGTGTCCATCGGGTGTCAATTTCGGGACAGTGTGACAGGGGCTTAAAGGGAGGTCAGTTACTCTTTTCAAACAGTTGGTAGTTATGGGTACTTTTTACTTAAGTACATTTTGAAGCCCATACTTCTTTAGTTGTACTCGAGTAAAGAAGTTTAGTCAGTACAGAGTATCTGTACTTCTACTTGAGTAAAGGATGTGTGCACTTTTGCCATCTCTGCACCCCACCACCCTCTGTCTCCCCCTCACCGCTGTTGGCCAGCGCGTACACCTCAGTCGTGGCGATGGACACCGGGTCAGTGACTAAGGGCACCACGGTCCCCTTGGGCAGCTCGTCCAGCAGCTGTGTCCGCGCTTTGTCCACCTCCTCCTGGCTGTCCGAGTCCAAGACCAGCCGAACTCTGTGATAGTTGCCCAACCAATCAGGGTAGGAGCCCAGAGCCACCTTCCGGCTCCAACTAGCCTGCAGTCTGGTCAGCACATTGGCAATCTCTGTTTCATCTGCATCCACAAACACCTAAAAGCAAAGATCAGTTAGTTGTATTAGTTCCAATACACAGTGTTCAGGTGGATTTGTATGTATTGATGAGTACGGTCATGGTGTTACCTCACGAGTGTGAAAGGTTGTCCCTGAACCAGCAAAGACGTGCTCCATTCCATTGAAGGCCCTCTCCATCAGAGAGGGAATCCCAGGAAAGATAAACACGTTACGCACACTGACCTGGGAAAAGATAGTGTGTTATAAAGTGTGTGTAAATGTAGTTAGTGCAAACAATTGTGTGGCTACTTCAATTTATTATTGGCACTAGGTAATCACTGATTTGACTTTACATCTAGAAAAGTTCATGTTTGTGCATTTCTCCGTCAAACTGTTCAGTAAATATAATTATAAATATACTACTTAACCAGTAGTAGTCCTATAGTCTTTTTATTATTAAGGAAAAAGCTAGATGCAAAACAAACATAAACAGGTGTGTATTCCTTATATTGCTGTTTAAATGTTTGCCCCTTGTAAGAAGCTGCTTTTAAGTCCTGCAACTCTGCTAAGTGGTTGATGTTGCAATCTGTCTGAAACACGACCCCTGAACAGAAATGAACAGACAAACAACTTCCTGAAAGTTGTCAACTAAACAAAATGTATCTGCACTAAAAAAATCCAACTGATAAGTTAAAACACAGCACAGCAGATACATGGGATATCAGTTATAACGAAAGGGCTCTGGGGGTCAGTCAGCAGGTGGAGGTTGATGATGATACTCTGTACCTAATTGAGTGTTTTATGACAGCATGATCCTACTTCAAAGATCTCAGATTGATGGAAAAACTAAGCTAATCCCCCTTCACCCAGCCTTCACTCACCACTGGGTAGCGCAGCAGTTGTCCAGTCTGAGGGTCAGTTCCATAGTTGAGATTGGCCGAGCGAGGCACCATGGCCAGTTTCATAGCAGCATTGTTCTTATCTGTTACACCAAAAAATTCCTCAACCAATAGGGTGAGCTCAGGGTGGGCATACAACTCTTCTTCGAACGCCAGGGCTACACTCTCAAAGGTGACATCGTCATGCGTCGGGCCTATGCCCCCTGAAGTGATGAGGTGCGTATATTTAGAAGAAAGGAGGGACACCTCGTTGGCAATGACCTCCTGTACATCTGGTATTACTGAGATGCGCTGCACAGATACCCCGAGCCTCCTCAGTGCTCGAGTCAGAAAGGCACTGTTTGTGTCCCGTGTGTGACCCTGGGAGACAAAAAGCACAAGAAGAGACACTCGGTAAGTTTCAATACAGTGTTTCCACCAAAACATTACAAAGGCTTATCAATGACTTTAAGGTTTAAATGAAATGCAATGTCTAACAGTGAGTATGTTTTGAGGCTAAGACTGACACTGGACGGAATCAAAGACTTCATGTTTAAATCATGATAATGTCATGTCAAGAAACAGTGGTGAACTTGTCATTTAAAAAAAATAATACAGCAGCCACATCAAATAAACATCACAGGGATTGCCTGGGAATATACAATCTGGATCCTGGACTGCATAGCGGTCCAGAGAGCTGATGCATACTGATATATAAGGGTGTCATGTTAGTATGTTTATATTAATAAAATTATACTCTCAAAAGTGCACATTTTATTGAGATTTTTTTTTAATCCAACAGCTTTCAAGGAATCTCAGTGGGATACTACCAATCATATGAATACAGTTCAGTCGCACAAATCACAAGTAAGTATCCAACAACACTATATCACCTTGAGAATCTCATCTCCAATGATGAGAATGGCTGCAGTGGGAGCGTCCCCATTGGCTTCAGAAAAAGAACTAGATCCATGGGGGTTTGTTGACATGGTTGCTTTGGAGAGTTGAGCTGCCAGTCTCCTCACACGCACCACTGTTCTACTCAGATTGGGAAAAGCAAAGCTAGAAGACAAAGAGAAAATGCTTACAACACTGTTCAATAAACATGTTTACTTAATCCATGTGTCGTGTGGTTTGCTCTATTTGCCATCTGAACAAAGCCATAAATCTCCCTGGTAATAAGCAACGCCATTTTGTCGTAGCCTACAGTAAAGTAAAATTTAACTTCAATTTTCAATAATCTGTCTCTGTCTTTTAGTTGCTTTTGTGATCAACTATTGTGTTATAAGTAGAGTTCATTTAGAATCTTACGTCAACATGAGGATTCAATATGGAGTATCCCAAAATATTTCAGTTCAGGCCCTCTTCTGCATCATAACTTGTCTCCTACCAGGGAGTATCTTGGAGCAGACATGTGAAAGAGCAGATTTGTAAAAAAGGAAGGTAAGACAAAGGGGAAAAAAGAAGAATCTGTAAGCGTTTTGTCAACTTTAGCAGCAAAAACACACAAAAACTGCTAATAATTCAATGTTAGTTGATGCACTGACTAATGTCAACAAGTGGAAAAATGATGAGTCACAATTACTATATTACACATAGTTTAGTACACCGTATATATATTTGCGAGGAAAGATTTATAATTTTATAACAGGTCTAACTGTAGCCTGATTTCAATAATATGATGTTTTGGTCTGTCTATGAGTTGTCTGAGGCAAATGTGAAGGATTGACAAATAAGGCTGAACATGCCGATAGGAGTGAAGGAAAAACAATCTTGCGAAGAAATGAATTGAAGGGGGGGGGGAAGAGAGGAGTTTGAATGGTTAAATGGACAGGTCATGTGCCAACTGTGTTCAGCGGTCAAAAGAGGTGACAACAACGCATAGAGTCGGTGCGAGAAAACGTTCCCTCTGTATGTAAAAATGTAGCCTTCATCTTCTGTGTACACTATGGGAAGGCTTTGCAGAAGCATGCTAATGTCTAACATATATGCACATTATGATGCGTAACACTGAATTTACGTAACTAAATACTTAAATCAATGTCATGCACATTTATGACAAACTACACACATAATGGCAAATATACTTCTATGAAAAATCTTAGCTAACTATAAAAGTGCCATATCTCCTTGCTAGCTTACTTATTAACCCACTATTGTTTTAGTTACTAGCAACAAGCAAGCAAAAGCGTTCAGGTACACTTACATACTGTAGTAGCTTATGTCCTGACTCTACTGCCGATTTCTCTGCCCTACCATATAGCCTATGAAGAAACACGCAATGTTGTGTCTGTTATTTGTGAAACCTTATAATTAAATCCGAGGAAACTTACTCCTGAGCTGCATCTGACCTCATTACGTATCCGACAGTTTGTGGCTACATGTCACTCAAAAAGCATACCGTTAGCCGCCCAATCACATTAAGGAATGGTTTCCGTGAGGACTGAGAGCCAATCAGGTTTGAGAAGGTCCCTCTTAAGGGCCAGCCTTATTTTATCAACACGGAAGTAACTGAAAGATGCAAGAGTCCGTGAAAACGATGCGGAGAAATATATGTCGTTTGGCAAAAGTAAATAAGATAATCAGCTTACCTTATATTAAAGGTACTAACGACGACTCATTTATCTGTGAGTTGACAATATCTGCACTCGGATAGCATGCTGCTAACTGCTGCCAAGACTTCTTCGACTTCTTCTCTTCTGCTCAATAAAAGAAAGGGATTCTTCTGCCTCTGCTGGCTGGAGAGCAGATAACTTGAGATTGATACTGACCGTCTAAAACTTGACTATAGGTGTCGCATTGGCATTACTTATACAAACTGTATCAGTATGGTCTGAAACCACAAGTCTGCATTTTGAAATAAAGTGGATCGCTTAACTTCCACAGCACTGTCCGGCCGGAGAATACATTGATAATTGAAGATACATTATGAATAATACAAAAAAAGCAAACACCATGGGTGCATGTTAGCAGGGCTAAATGAGTTATAGTGTTAATCAAAAGCCAATTTAAGTCAAAGTATTAACCAGTTATTGGCATTTGTATTATTTATAGTTTGGCTTTCACAGTCACTTAAATAGTGTATAATGTGGTGACTAAGCTATATGGTTTGAACTAGCATAGAAAGACACAATATTATGCAATAGTTCAACCGTTTTTTTATATTCCATATTAGTGAGTGTATGCCTTTATCCTCCATATCTAAACACTCAAAATAATATTTTGAATAAATTCAACTAAAACCACTATAATTTATCTGCATAAAGGTATAATTTACTGCAAAACTGTTACATTAGACTGCGTTAGTTTAAACTTGGTTTAGGTCTACCTCATTAACTACTAGCTAGGCCTAATATTTACAATAATAATAATTGTATGATAGGTTAAACGCCTCATACTAACACATTCACCCAATAACGTTTTAAGGGCTTCAGCACACTTTGAACCACTATGGTATTGGGATGATGATAATACTGTGATTTCTTTCTTTCTTCTGGTAATCTAAGCACGAAAACGAAACTTCGCATGTGGTTCTTATTAAAGGTAAGTCTCTGCTTTTGGCTCAGTCTGGGTTTTCTACATTTGCGCAATGTACACTGAATGGGCCAGGTGCAAAACAGGCAACGCACACACACACACACACACACACACACACACCAGATGACGTTGCCATTTGTTCGCGGAAGTGGCTTCTGTCGTGACCGTGGAGGGGGAGGCAGGGGGAGGAGGAAGGAAAGGGAGAGGAAAGAAAAAGTTTAGACTAATCTCTTATGAAGTTTATTAAAACTGTGCGGCGCCTGGCGGGATAAAACAATCATCGACTTTTTGTCCTGTTCGATGAAATTAAGCTGAAGTTTCCGAAGCAACAGTTTGGTGGGCAGCAGGAGCAACTCGAGAGAAAGGGAGGAAGATAGCTGGTAAGTTGCTCGTTAAAGTTGACCACACTTTTTTGGGGCATGGTATTACTCTGTTGCGTGGTCTGCGTCAGTGTACCACAGTTATTGTACACTTCAAAAGTTTGAGGAAACTGTTCACTTACAACATTAACGGTGCCCGCAGGGAAGCATTGTCCTGCCTTGAGTTATAATAAGACGACACAGTGTAGGGAAGCCTGTTGGGTTACTGTAAAAATGTTGCTCAGGACACAACTATGCTGTGCATACATTAGCATAAATGGTTAACTTGTGTTCGTCCTCACGCTGTCAGACAAGTTTTCAGGGTTTGTTATTTAGACGTCTTTGAGTCCCAGAAGCTGCTCTTAGAAAACTCATTGTAGAAACAGAGCACAGCCACTGTTTGTGTATTGTAGTTAGTTTAAAATAGGCTATGATGAAAAGTCAACTGAGTGTCCTTATGCTGATGCCTCTTTCAGTACACGAATAGAGAAAAGCTCTCTAAAATGCCTTTTTGTTATATCAAGCATTTTTCTCAAACATGAGTCAGTATGATACATGTTGAGTCAGTAAGTCCTTACACTAACTTAATAGGTAACTATTTGATAGCCCGATGATAACTGTTTCATTCATAAAAATCAAACATTTGTTGTTCTATCTTCTCCAGTGTAACTGAATACATACCATTATCTGAAATTGTATAGAGACAACACAATCGAGATAGTAATTGGCCAATTCATTATTAATGAAAAATTATGATTAGTTTCAGCCTGAAAACTATAAAGTTTAGGGTATATCAGAGTTAAGCTAAATCTCTTCAGGTTGCAATAAGTTGCCAGTGAGATAAGCTGTAGCCTATCAGTGCACACAAACAAATCTGTACACAATCCAAAAGGGAAGTTACAACTTTAGTGAACCATTCCTCCAAACGTATCCATGGAAACCAATCAGCAGAACACACCCCAGATCTGTTGAAACAGGGTCACTGTGACAGAGTTAAAGTTCACCAAGAACCAGTGAAGGACAGACAGACTATTATGGAAAGGGGCTCAAGGGTATGGGGGGGGATTATTGAGGCGACTGAGAGCAGTGGGCTCAGTGCTCTTATCAGGGTAAGCCACACAGCTCACACAGCAGCCCCCTGACATTATATTATATGGAGGAAGTTATCTCCGCTGATGAAATGGAAGGGAAGAGAAGGTCCAATCAACAGCTGATCCGAAAAATTGTCAATTCAGACATATGTCAGGACCCAGACAAACAAGTCATGTGCACCTAGGCTACACACACACACACAAATGGACAAACACAACGACAGTCCGAGACGCAATCTGTCAGTCACAGCGGAGAATCTCGGCCACTCTATCACAACATTGGCACAATCCAAAATCCACTTGATTAAAATTGGATCTGTCCAATTCTACTCAAACGGTATCCGTCAACAGTGACAGATTTCGTCCTGATTGACGGGACATCGTGACACTTGTGATTGTTGCAGCTTCACTTTGACAAGTGTCTGCACATAGCCATACACTGACTCACGCACAGACATACAATATTTGTTGTAAAAAGTTAATGTTAGCGCTAATTTTAGCCTTGAATTAGGCTTGTGATAAGTGATAACTAAGCTGCTTAAAGACATCAAGGCTGTTGACAGGACATTGTGTGTGTGTGTGTGAAGATGTGTTTGTTTCTGTCTGATGTGAGTGCTATATATATCTGCCTGCAGACCTGTGCTCTGGGAAACAAACTGTAGGAGGTTTGTTATTGAGGTCATAGCATGTGGTTGTCCGTCTCTACTTCGACACAATGGGACTGAGCCTCAGCTTGTTTCCTCCTGCTCTGCTGGCTGGAGTACAACATGCTAAGTGCTTGGTACACTATGTGAACCGCATTTTTTGTAAAGTCCTGTCCTGTTAGAAATGAAAAGTGACTACAGCTTGGATTTCCTAATTTACATTAAAAGCAGAACTTGGGTCACACTAAAGTGACAGTTAATGGTGTTTTTTGATTGGCTTGCTCTGATTGCATTTTAGAAGTTATCTCTTTTTTACAGATCAGGGCTCCTCCACCCATTTCTAGCCCCAGGTTATGTGATGGGTGTGAGATTGAAGTTGCCTTTGGCAACAAAGGTTAATATCAGGTGTTACCAACGTTTCCTATACGGATTTTAGAACAATACATCACCAATAGGATTGTGATAACACTCAAGGCGCTGAAATATTTACCTGCTCTGCAAAAACTGAGACTAATAAGGCCAGGGCCAGCCCTAGACTTTTGGGGGCCCTAAGCGAGCTTTGGCTTGGGGGCCCCCCTCCCTCTAGCGCGTTCTCACACAACACGGAACCAACTTTTGTCTTATGATGTTAGCATAAGCAGGGGTGCACATAACTGGTACGCAGGTACGCATGCGCGGCAACAATCTGAAATGCGTACCGTCTCTTGTGTCACAAAGCAAAGCGCACTTGTGAAGCTTTTCCAGATGGCAGTTAGATCACCGGACGACAGAGTCGGTCTCCATTATGCACAGACAGGGCTGCTGTTAACGTCGGTCTGTTCAAAGGAATTGCGCTAAAACAGCTGATCACAACGGTCACGCTCTGTGGTCACGGAGTATTCCACTAGCCCCCCCGTCGACTTTCCTGAAGTACTCCACTAGCACCCCACATATTGTATACATAAGCATGTAAACACCGTGGACCTAACATCCTCTAGGGGGGGTCCGGGGGAAGATTTTAGAGCAACATTTAAGAGATCTATGGATACATCTCTCAACACCCATATGAAACAGAACTGTGAACAGATTTTTCTTTATGGCTATTTTACAAATCACTAGGGATGCACCGATCGCCAATTTTGGGGCCAATCGGCGGAATCAGTATCGGCCGATACCGATCACCGATCCGATCGAGTGGGCGGGGCCTATGGGGATCTTCCATTTAAAGGGATGTTTAAAACTCAGTTAATGGGACTCATTCACTGGCGCTTCCACAAACAACAACCAACATAATTATTACATTCAAATGAGTACTTTATTCAAGTTTACTTTAACTTTGGATAATAACACTGGAGAAATGAGCGGAAGCGCTCTTTTTTTCCTCTCTCCCCCTCTCTCTCTCTCTCCTGACAGCCTATCATTATCTCATGCAGATCACTGATCCAGTAATTAGTGACCCGACAGTGAAGAATACACATATTTACAACTAGTTTAGCTAGTTCCAGAGGTAGATAAAATATTTAAGTGTGTAAGGTCTAACTCTTAGTGTGTGTGCTGCTCCGCTCACCGGTCCGTCACAGCGAGTGGAGTACTCCACTAGCACCCCCCCTCCCGTTGCAGTGGGGCTGCAGGATTTCTGCTTCACACACGTTGCATACCGCTATTTTATTGTCCTTTTCAGACACCTTAAAATACTGCCAGACTGGTGAAGCCATTTTGGCGAGCTTGTTTTGCCGCGCACTGAGAAAAGTGTCATGTATTTTCCGTCATCATTTTACGTCATGCGATCGGCATTTTTAGAGAGCACCAATCGATCGGTAGAGAGTGAGTATCGGCCGATATCGATCGGCGGTCGATCGATCGGAGTATCCCTACAAATCACTCCCCTTTTAAACTGTATTCTTGTTTTGTCATATAGTATTTCATAACTGCTTTTCATTTAGTCTATCTGGCTGTCCATCTCATAATGTTCACATAGAAACTAGCTTTCAATAGGAATATCATTCAGAATAATTATAATTTCATGCAAAAATCTGGCACAAAAAGAGGTTGCACATTTAAATTCAGGTGTTATTATGGCACCATCAGTGGCCAAACAGACACATTTACTGCTGCAAATACGTTAGCAAACATGCTATCGACACGTAAAACACTGGCAACTATGCCACCATTTCAGTTGACTTTTTCTCAGAAATACTGTGACATAACATCCATATATATGTCAGTGCTAGGTTGATGCTTAGCTAAGCTAACAATGAAACACTTTAACTGATAGGACTCAGGATCAACTGTGTACTGTAAGGTAGCTTCTCTAGCTTCATGTCGAACAGTAATTCAACATTTCCCAGAGAACTTTCTTTGAAATCACCAGGTAACGCCAGACCCGTCTTCATGGCCCATCCAGGATTTGGGCCCGCAGTTTTAATCAGGGCTGAATACAACATTTTAATTGTTTTATTATTATGTTTATGGTTGTTATTTGTAGGGCTCTGTCGTAATATTTATTTTTGTTTTAAACCATGTTGAAAGATTAGTTTAATATAATTTTTTTATTTTGCTATGAAATTCTGAATGAAAGGCTGCGCGCGAGACTGGTTTTTTGCTGGGTTGAGTCGTGTGGGTTTTTGAGTGAGACAGATGCGGCACAGCAGCCTGTCAGTTTACTCTTGCTAGGTTAGTTTGGCTATTATCATTTATATTTATCTGCAACAATGGATATCAGGAACAGTGGTTCATGAAAGGAATATGGCAACTCAGCGCCAGATGCAGGCACATTAGAAGAAATCAGTTACGTTACCAACGAGCTAGCAAGCCAGCCAGGGACAAGGGAGGCTGGCAATCAATTATATTTTGAAGAGAAATTGACTCTCAAGCCGGCTCTCTCACAAACTCCTGCTCTGTGCGCAAGCAGACCGCTGCACACGCTATCTGCCTCGCTCAATCTCTCTCTCTCTCTCCCCCTTTCTCTCCATCGCTCAACCTCACTCCACCCTGCCTGCGTGCTTGCCCAAGTTGGCACAGCGTTACAAATGTACCACAAAACCAACTAATGGATGTAGCCTATAATAAGACCGTCAACAGCCTATCTATGTCCTAAAACCCCTCTGATTCCCTAACAACAATTCACGAGCGCCTCCCTAACCCCCCC
>NW_011367171.1:67017-67852 GCF_000735185.1 Notothenia coriiceps
AAGCCCCTGTCACACTGTCCCGAAATTGACACCCGATGGACACACGATTAAGGAAATGTTCAAATTCGGCTCTGATCGTAACAACATCGGGCCATTCGTGAGGGCATCTTAAGCCATCGTATGACCGCCGGTGGAGTTTCTCAGGCTCCGGCAGCAACTTCGGGAGCAGTGGCAACATCTTTGGCATCACAAAGCATTGCCGAAGGACCTTGTGAAGGTTCATTTTCGTGTTGACTTCGTGTGTCCATTTTGCCCTTCGTAAGGCATTCGTGAGGGCATCTTAAGACATCGTATGACCGCCGGTGGAATTTATCAGGCTCCGGCAGCAACTTCGGGAGCGGTGGCAAAATCTTCGGCATGCCAAAGATGGCTTAAGATGCCCTCACGAATGGCCCGATGTTGCTACGATCAGAGCCGAATTTGAACATTTCCTTTATCGTGTGTCCATCAGGTTGTTTTATTGCACAACAAAATCATGTCAACATATTATGTAAATAACCCAATTTGTGTTCTGTGAAACTAAAAAGGATATAATATATTATTTTGAAGGCGAGGAAGTTGTTGTTGCTATGGAAACAACATGACGGAGAAAACTTAATATCTTCTACATATAAAGACGGAGAAAGTAAAGAACAAAGTCGGAAAATATCAGTACAGTATCATAATACTTTAACATAATTGTTTGTGTTACTTTCGTTGCAGTTGTATGTCTTAAATGTAATGTAAATGTTGCCTTCGTGTGTGGTTCGGGGCCATCTTCGTGCGAAATTCACAATTCCATATTCGTGTGTCCATCGGGTGTCAATTTCGGGACAGTGTGACAGGGGCTTTATAG
>NW_011367171.1:72025-86751 GCF_000735185.1 Notothenia coriiceps
GCCTCATACTGCTCATACCCCTCTTTTGCAGCCCTGTTAGAGAAACGCCGATTTTGGGTCCTTAGCTTTAAAAAAAAAGGAGGCGGAGCTAATGCCTGATCAGAATTCTACCGGAGATAAAGTTAAATTCTGCTGTGCTAAAACGCCATCCTGTTCTAAACCACATCAAAGATGATTTCTGAAACAGTATGGAGCTCAAATGCTTTTTCTCTTGCGGGTTTATCACAAGGTGAGTTCCTTTTTTTATTTCCTGCTTTTTAAACACATGTGCTCTACAGTAAAGGTTAGCTCTCAGTGTTAGCGAGGCTTGCTAATGTAAACAAAGACGATATTACGTCCAAAACACGTCAGGCATTGTTTCTGATAGCAATTTTATGTGGGTCCGCTGCCGATTTGATGTCAGATCGGCAGCAAATCTGTATCCGCTCGTTGTACCCCTGTTTTTAAAAGATTTGGGTACGGAGGAAAAGAGAGGGTTTTAGTTTCTGACGCTGCGTGAGTTCCCCGACGCACCGGGGACACATATTTATGTATAAAAGACATCACAAAGTGCATTTTGCATGGCCCCTTTAATATATCTGGCTAGCTATAGTTACTTGCTAACGGTTTAGCTTACCCCCGCGATTCAAAGTAACGTCAACGTAGCTGTAATTTATGCTTTGCTTACATGTTCGCATAACTTGGAAGTTTACTGACATTTACATACCTTGTTTACCTGTTGCTCTGGGGTTGTTGTGTGAGCCACCACTTGAGAATTGTCGTCTTTTTTAAGAAAAACATTTCTTATGTCCATCTTCAAAAACTCAGAGTCCGACTGACAGTTTAAACATTGTCACAGGATAGGTACCTGTCAGCCAATAAGACAGATGTTTATTTCCATGCAACTCTCTGGTGATGGTCTGGTGTCTTGCTCTGTTTGCATCACTGGAACACGGAAATTAACAATCCTGCCTCCTCTCTAGTGCCATGAGGAAGGTCAGAGGTTAAAAAAGCCCCCCAACGGTTAATGTATTATATATCTGACTCCAATAATATAATACATGACTTGAGAGTGCTCAAATCTAGGCATATATTAACAAAATTAATTAACAATACTATTATCACTGGACAGCGGCGTGTACTGAGAATTATTATTATATTTTTTCATTATTTTCATTTTTTCATTTTAGGGAGTCACTTAAGTGGCTCGGGCTCGGTGGCACCTAACGGGCCGCTTAGTCCCTTGAATGGGCTCGGGCCCGGCCCTCTGCATAAGGCATTTGAAAATGCAGAATCTTCGCTTTATTTTAATAAAATAACAAAACAAACTGTATTTTTTAAAGCACGCTTAAAACGAGGCTGGTCATAAGCAATAAATTGGGACAAATATAAATCATCAACGTTATTTCTTAGATGTGGTAAATGCAATAATGACAACCAAGTTTAGTCTTTCCTGGCTAGAAAAGCGGAAATTCAGTTAAACGTGATGTGATTTCCTAGCTGTCATTAGCTTACCCACTAAATCATTATATTGCCATTGACGATTATCTTTTCCTACATTTGTCTTCTCCCATTCTGTATTTGAATTAACCAATCAATATTTTTGCTAAAAAATACCATAACCAACAGCAGTGATATAGCAAGCGAGACACTCAAACACAATTGCAAATCTCCTATCTATCCGATTACTCTCTAGTCCATATTTTTGCTCCGAGTTAATTTGTTTATTTGTAGAAGGTCCTGCTCATTTTCCATTTTACCTAACCTAAAAACATAGTCGGAACTAACCAAGTTTTAAGCAAAAGTAACACGACTACTGACTCCTGTGTTCTGTTATGCATTCTTGATAATAGTACCCCAACACAATACCCCCGGTGTCGCGCGAACGACGCTGGAAAAATGGGCCCAAAGCCTCACTTGATCCACTTCTTTTCTTGATACTCTCGTTTTTGACAAAAGTGCCCGCCAAATGAACTAAATGTAAATCTCATGTACCCTACAATACTTTATAAAACTTACGTTAAAACAGTACTTTCAATACCTTCCCGGCCTTAGGAAGCTTCACAAACAAAAACGCAGCTTAATAGGTTACGCCCTTCCGAGAGGCAGCCACGCCCCCCGCGCGGCGCCCCTCGACCGCGGCACACATAACAGAGACTGCTGAAATTAAAAGTGTCACGGGCCCCAAATTGAGTACTCAGGCTAAATTATCTTCCTAATCAGGAGCACATCTAGCGATAGGATCCATGGCAAACAGACCCGACAAAGCTTCCATTCAAAACCCTTGCACTTAACAGTTGTCAATATTTTTTAAACTTCGTCCGGTTGCCTGCCTGTTTTTTCTTTCTTATTACTCATTTGCTACACAATCTGGTGTTAAACGATTAAACAGGGAACGAAGTACGAAAGAAAGAAGTAACGCTCTTAAGGGCGAATAAACGGTTGTCATGCGAGAGGGAAGTTTAAGTTTGAGAGAGAGAGAGCGAGTGAGCGAGAGAGAGAGAGTTTGTCTGTGAGAGAGAGAGAGTGTGTGTGTGTGTGTGTGTGTGTGTGTGTGTGTGTGTGTGTGTGTGTGTGTGTGTGTGTGTGTGTGCTCTATGTAGGACATTTTTCTGTGTCTGTTTTTGTGCGTTCTTGCAAGGGCCTTTGCGTGTGCTCTCTTGCTTTGCTGTGTGTGTGTGCGTGTCTGAGACGTCTGTCCCAGTTCCCATCCTCATGCTGTCTGCAGGGGGCTTGTCGTGCTGTCCCAGGATGAACCAACACACACTTTTTCCAAGAAAGCTTGCCCAATGGTTGTTTGTCTAAGCATCTGAGATCTGTTTACTAAATTCCTACATGTTGTCTAACAAATACCCCCCAGCCGCACCGCCTTGATTAAAAGTGTGAGTTTTGTGTAAAGCAAAAAAAAAAGAAGCTGAATAAGAAGAGCCCCATCCGTCTTGAATGAATTCTTAAATGCCATCACTGTTCCGGCGCGAGGCGGGGAGTAATTTGCAGCGTTATTACCAGAATGAAGGCTGATGACTTTTTTGTATATGTTAATGATCCTGCCGTCATTAATTAGAAATACCACAGATAGTTGTTTTACAAAATGCTAATGTAGCAGTCTGACCTTCTTCATTCAAAATATTTGGAATGGTGTAGATTACGCACGGTGGCAGACACATGCACACACACTTGACTTTACCGTTAAAGCCCATTACTTTACTTCAGAAAGACTTCCCCCCCACACAAAAGATTCACATACTTCTATCTACTGTTTCTTTTTCCCCTTTTTTTTTCGGTGCCTCTCATCCTGTTCTTTAACCCAAAACTAATCCGGACTAAATGTCAGGTTCTCCCTCTCCTTGTCTTCCACTCCTCCCGCTCTTTTCTAGTCTTCTGTCATTCCTGAAGTGGCACTAATCCTCCCCTTCTCTCTGTCTCCTCAGCTCTCTACACCCGTCCTCTTTTTTTATGATCTCTCGCTACTGGAGCAAAACTAATCTAGGCACCATCCATGCAGTCTCTAACACTTCCTCTTCCTTGACTCCGCCCCAGCCACTCCACCTTCTCTGTGTCTTCTCTATTTCTTTGTTATCTCCATATCTACTGCAGAGTAATTCACCGACTCCCCTCTCCCGGTTTACCCGCTCCATCTCTGTCGTGCGCATGCTGTGCGACGAGTGCGTTGGGATGAGAATACATGAGGCCGGAGAGAGGAGAGCAAAAGGAGATGGATGAGGGAGGAGATGAAGGAGAGTTGGAGGGTCTCTCGCTCTCTTTGCCTGTCCATTAGTAGCGGTTTACCACAGCTGTTGTTGTGTTGTTCCCTATAGTAACACCTCACCTCTGGTTCCTTCCCGCTCAGGTTGCCTTTTATCTGACAGGTAGCATGGCAGCAGGGCACACCGTGACCATGTCTATGTGTGTGTGTGAGAGTGTGTATGTGTGTGTGGCCCTCGGTGATGGAAGCTTCTCGCCCTTCAACTACATCTTATCTCTTATCTAAACTGCAAACTTTGCACCTCCCTTCCTTCTTCATTCGCCAGAACTCTATTTTTTTCGTAAAAGCATGTTATTAAAACCACAATTCCATGCGGGGAGGCCCTGTTGTGGCCGTTTGAGTTCATTATCAACACACACACACACACACACACACACACACACACACACACACACACACACACACACACACACACACACACACACACCGCTTGGACAGCCGCCGACTCTCGAAAACCCAGACTCGATACTTTTGACTTAAACTGCTATTTTCCGTTTGCGTTTTTCGTTCGCCGTTATTTCGCCTTTTGTGTTTTTTGCTAATTTTTTCCTAATAGTGAAGTGCTAATAGTCAGGGTGGGTTAGCTTTAGCTTCTATGTGTAAAATGGCGGCGTGAGAGGAGAGGTAGGATGGTGGAACAGTGTCTGTCTCTGCAGTGGGGGCGTTCTGCCTACTAGAGAACACACACACACACACATACACTTCCATGCGCACGCGCACTCACACTTTTGGCCATTGTTGTGCATGTACAGTTACACATGCGCATGTTTCTGACTGCAGTGCAGAGACAGCACTGTTTTTGCAGTCACGCCATCATGAACGCCATTTTGTGGCGCTGCTCACCGTGAGCGAAATTATGATGTTGACCAAACTAATGGTCCTTGGTGTTCAGTTTATGCGCAAATGATGTGATTAAAGTCAGATCAAAACACACATATCACACACAGCCGGGTAAACACAAGGCATTTTAGTTTCGAGGTGCGCGGCCGCGTTAACACAAAAATACTTTTCAGTAAAGTGTTTTTCCTCTACCCAACTTTAATTTAATACTGATTTTTCAATTTTCATAAGATAATTATTTTTTTAATGTGACATCAAACATTTCCAGAATGAAAAAAATAACAATTATAGTCGAGAAGGAATTGAAGTGATACAACTGGATATACATTTATTTTTTCGTATAAATCTTCTTTTTTGTTTTGTCTTTTTATTAAAATCGTTAATTTGATTTAGATCATACACCTTTTTTTTCACACTTCATCAACACTATTAAAACTTGAAATGACAGCTGGTTTATAAATATTCTTTGACCAATACATTCTATTAAATCATGGGATGATGGCAAAAATGCCGAAAAAATGTAACGAGTGAAGGCCTGAAATGTTTGATTATTACGCTATTTTTGTTTGCTTTGATTTTCCCCGTAACAACACTCGCAATTATAGACACATAGACACACACATGCACGCACAGCGGAGTACTCGGAGGCCCAGACCCAGCAGGCTATGTAATGCTTCGTTAACCCCTCGATGGTCGTTAGCTGTACCGAACCTGGGAGTCATTTAGTGTCTCGTGTCTGTCGGAGCGACACGTAGCAACAGAGACCTGTAGGTACAAGATGGAGATAACAGACAGACGCAGTGTTTGGACAATAAGCCCTCATTTGATAAATCCTTTCTGCCCCTGTGTGACTGTACAGCAGATGAGCTCAGTGTCCCATTTCCTCTCTCATAATCTCAGTCAGTCGCAGCGGGATGTGGATTGGTGGTAGTTTTCCTGGAGACATCAACACACACTTTGTCTTTGTGTGTGTGTTTGAGTCTTTGGGGTTGCAGTGTTAGCGGTGGGTTCAAGGCTATAGATCGATTTTAATAACGGCGGCAATTGTGCAGCTTCATCCACGTTTCCTGACCTATAGTCCTCTCCCTCGCTGATGTTACACTGCGGCTCCTTTTTCTGAACAGTTTCCGCTTTTCACTCTCACCACCTGTATTTCTTATCCTCTTATTTTTACCAGATCTCCCACCCCTCCTTTTCCCTTCATCCTCACCATCCCTCCATCCCTCCGTCCATTATTTCCTTTTAGTCCACCCCCTGCTGAGAAAGTGACACGCAGACACAAACAACCCCCCCATCCCGTCTCTCTCTCTCTCTCTCTCTCTCTCCCCTCCCTTTTCTCTCTGTCTGACCTTGTTTCAATCTTTCCAACCTTCTTTTTTTTCGACATACTTTCTCACTCGGGTCTCCAACGCTCTTCCTTTCATCTTCTGTCCACTTCTTGGTTTCGCTCTGTCATTTTGAATTTTCATGTGTTTTTTCCCCCCGTTTTTCATTTCCTGTATCCCCTCTGTATAATCTGGATCATTCTTACTCCTTCTAATTTACATAACACTATCTTTTCCTGTTGCCATGCTTCTCAAGCGCTTTTTTTATCCGACCTTTAAGAGAATTTGCATAGGGGACATATTTAGGGTTGCGCAGCCAGTCAGTGCTCATTTTTCATGGCGTAAGTCTTTGAGTAATGGTAAATACCTTCCCCTGTTCATTTGTCTGTTTCTCGCCCCCTCTGTTCCACAAAGCAGTAGCTTTATTGAGAAAGTTAAGCATACAAAAATGACTAATCAGCAACTTGTTTCTTTGCCTCAACTTTACTGAATTATGTCTTTCTCTTCTTCTCTCTCTCTAGTAAAAGCATCAGAGGGTTCAAAACAAATACAAGGTAAGCTGCAACATTTGAATCCTTATTTATTCTCGTATACGCATTTTTACAAGTGCTTACAAATTATTTGTATGATCAAAAATGAGTATGATGTCGCCATAACTTTACAGCTCTATTGTAAAAATCCCCAATGTTGCACTTCTATAACATCCTACTATCTTCTGGAAAGTTTTCCTCACAATTTTGGAACCGGCTGCAGGGATTTCCTTGAGTTTTTTCAATGGTGCTTTCTAAAAAGTTTCTAAAAAACCAAAAACTCCCTAAAAACTGCCGACAAAGTTAGGAGGCCTTTTCTATAATAACTGTATATGCTTTACCATTGAGGTTTTCATGAATTGCAATCAAAGCACGGAGCCCAAAACGTGGAAAACTAGTCCACACTAAGGGTGACAATAATGTCCTTCTCTCTTTCAGAAACTGAGGCTGTAACTAGTGCCTGCTACCTGAGGACAGCTTCCCCTCCCCTCCTCCTCACCCTCGTCCTCCTCCTGCTGACTACCTGACTTCCTCGTCTGTCCGCACCGCTGACCCGCACGCCCCGGCCCGAGAGATACTACTCAGATGGTCAATTTACACAACGCATTCTCCGTTCGGACAAGTGAATGACGCAATGTGTTCTATGCCAAGTTGCTGCAGATGACACATGTTCCATTGTGGCTGGTTTACCTGTGAAAATCCCGAAGAATTTTTTTTTGTCTTTTTCTAGAACGGGGCCAGATTGACTCAGGGACCGAAACGCTGGATCACAGTGATTAATTTCTTTCACCCTAAGTGTATAGTAACACAGAATATTACACATGGAGGTAAGACTCATAACGAACTCTGATGCCAGATAACATTGAGTCTGTCAGGACACGTTCCAAACAAGTTTTTCCTCTACCGTTTTAGTTCCTCATGTTCTACTTTTTTGTATTTTCATGTTTTTTGAGTACCTGCCACATGGTAACAAGTGACCAAATTAAAACACTACTGTACTGAATGGCTCAGGTTGACGTTAAATCAGTTAGCTGGGGACTTTTATAATTTTCTTCATATTGTTAGACATACATAACTGACACATTTTTTTAAGTTTAAGAAAAAGATAATTAAGATCAATTCATCAACAAATGTATAGATTTTGGAAATAAAGGTATTTAGGAGGAAATTAGGAATGATTAGTCAACTGGGGCTGCTGCGCCCCCTACTGGGATCAAACTGGTTCAAGTGGAGTTGGACTGGGTTGGCCTTAAACTTAAACGTGAACCCTATATTGCGGTCCTGTGAGGTAACAACGGGACCTGTGACAGAATTAGTCCTCTTTGATTGGACCCCATGTTGTTCTGCTTCTCTACTCCTCTCTGCTTCAAAATATAGCACAGAACAGAGGGGTTTATGGGTAAAGAGGGAGCATCAGCGCGCCTTGCTCCACTGAACACGCTGCGGAGGCTTATTTGTCGATGCCCCCTGGTTTTTACACATCCTTGATTTTAGGTTTAACTGTATAGTTAATATATTCTGCAAAATTAAGATGTATTAACCGCATAAAAAATAAGAGCGGATCTCTGATATTGAAGTGCAGAAATCGGACTAAATGTATATTCTGGTAAAGGATGTGTTGCTTTTGTTTTTTTCATATGCTCTGCTACAATGTAGTTTCACAGGTAAATTGATATCATGTTATTTTTGCCAAATATTTTTCTTTAAATAAATTGATTGTCCTGGATTAAGAAAAAGATATCAGAAAAAAAACATGGCTTTAAAAATGTAAATGAACAGCATAGTTGTTTATTTTTCTTTGAAATTAAATGAATTTTATATATTTGTAAATTTACATAATTATTTCCCCACAATATTTGAGTGACTTGAGGTCAGAAAATGTATAGGTAATTGTTTTTTTGTTCTCAAATGTTTTATTCTATCTTTAATCTACATTGTTAGCACTTAATATATGCTCCTCCATGCTGTAAATCACACCAGTCATGCTATTGTTTTTTTAAATGTTAATTTCCTAAATGGGCGATACAAGTTAAGTTTGAAGATGTGTTAAATAACTTCAGTGTAGGATTTTACAATCATGTACAACTAGGAATGTGTTTTTGATATCTTAAGTTTTTGTTTAACTTGTTCTCCTTTCACATTTTAGTGAAGAATGTAGCTTCTTCTGTGAAGAGCCAATTGCAATCTGAGCCTTTTTTTTTTACGTGGCAAGACAACAAAAATAAATATGGTTGCATTTAAAGGCTTCAAGTTGATCATCATTTAACTTTTGAAAGTATTTATGTTTTAACAGCAAGTCTCCGTGAAGACACACGAGCATACTCACAGCTTTATTTGCGGAACACACACGTCCAGTTTAATACACATGGGTATAGAGATAAGGAGACTTCAGGGACTTTAAATGACCTTGTGGTGCAAGAGGCCATTGTAATGTGAGTAACTTAGTGGAATATTGAGCTGAGTCTTTATCTATGGGCAGCCGAAGCCCGATAAGACTCCAATAGACTCCCGGTATTAATAGACCCTGAAGCATCATGCCCAATACATCAACCTAAAAGTAGTAACTGCATTCATTTTCAGTCATTATAAAAACACAGTTTCAACACAGAACTGAATACAGAGCAAGACAAAATGTTGTGTAGTTTAAAAAAAGATATAGTGTACATCCAGATAAGCTGTAAATGCATTTCCATTTATGTAGGCTGTAATGTAGTTGAGCCTCTTGTGAAGCCAGAAAGGCAATTTCCTGGATAATAGGGCTAATGCTGCTATTTCATGGCTTATGATCTCTTTTGATGACATGTTTGTCACTGTTGAGGCATATGATGAGCTGGCTATGATTTTGACCTTCACGAAGAAATGTTTTGCTTCTTTTTCACTGTGAATAATGACGTAAGCATACTGAAATCAGCAGAAAGTGAGGGGGTACTTTTAGACTTGAGTCAAAGGAAAAGGACTTAAAAAGCAGCAGCAGTGTCCATTTCCATTTTAGTGTATAAAATATTTATGACTTTTTATGCCAGCAGAAGCATGCACAAACCAAAGCTTTTACATGATTATGTGATATTGAGTTTTGAAAAAAAGAAAATGTGTTAGCTTTGATTCTAGGATATGCTTGAACAGTCAACATTTCTGAATTTCTTTGGACTTAACAATGTTGATGTTTTCATTCGGCTGTGTATCAATACCAAAGCTGGAACCAAACTCGACCTCCAAAATAAACGTTGTAATTATGGACAGATGTTGCCATAATATATATATTTAGATCTAGAAGATCGTGAAAATGCAACGTCAAAGCTTCCTGCACGGCCTTTTGTGGCGACTGTGATCATAAACAATTTCATGGATGACATGTTTAGTTTTTAACTATCTGTCTGACTAAAGTGTTCCATATCCATATTTGCAGCTTGTGTTTTCCACCAATGAAACTGTAATTAGACTGTATCAAATTTCAACACGGCAAACTGGCTTATATTCTTGGATTGCCGGTGTTGATTACATCTCAGAATACAAAACTCTGGCTATTAATAGTCAAACAATGCTTATAAAGCTATATTATAATTATATGAAAATGCACCTGCTGAAATAAGTTTAAAAATGTATGTCTGGTTAAGTTTTAAACATTTCCAAGGTACCATGTTTCTTTCTTCTTAGAGTTTAACAGGGATTACATGAACAAGATACATGCTACAGCCTTTCCTTACATTTTGTAGGAATTCATTTCAATGTTGAGAGCTTCTTGGCTGGTAATTGACACCTTGAGCGATGTTCTTGTAAATTCTGTTGCTGTATATTTAACATATTTCAGAATCAGGGTGAATTGAGGTCAGAGGACGTCCCTGATGCTGGAAGTGTCCTTCTAAAGACTTAAGAAAATAAAGTTACAAATCCCTAATCGCAGGGCAGTGAAGATGGCTGTCTTTGGCCATTCTCTTATGAGCTATCCTTCACATTGGAAAAAAACATGCAAGGATTGTAAAAATAAACAGAAGTTTTTCCCGCACTCAATGGGACATATTTTTCTACTTCATTCATGTTGTTATGTTTTCACTGTTTTCACTGAGATGGGGCTATGAATGTGATTGTAGGGCAGAGCCATTTCAAAAGGTTCCACTGATCTTTTCCCAAATATAAGTTGTCATTTAGGCTCATAACTGCCGATACTCAAAAACTACTTCTTTTTTTTCTGAAATCTCACAAAATCTACTTAAAACAACTCCAGGCATAAAAAAGCTCTGATTTACAGGAAAACACTTTGATTTTCTGTTGGATGAAAATCGCACTCACTTATCTGCATTGAGGGTTATGTACTCCTCAAGGTAAAGTATCGTGTGTGTGTGTGTGTGTGTGTGTGTGTGTGTGTGTGTGTGTGTGTGTGTGTGTGTGTGTGTGTGTGTGTGTGTGCAAGCAATATAATATAGTGCTGCCTAAGACCTCAGAATAATATCAAGATCCGAGAACTATTCTAAAGTCGCCACCGATCAGTGAAGTGTCACATGACATCTCTTGCACATATTGCATCTACTTTTTCAATACTTTATAATCAGATTCGGTATATATTTCTCGGGGTGAATATTTGACCCTTCATGCAGTGGAGAGTAAAAGACTGACTTAAGATGCTAAATCTTTGGAGCAGACTCTCCACATAAACGCCTTTAGAGTCTTCAGAATTCAGTTTAAGAATATCCCTTTCATTTATTCTGGGAGGTTTCACTTCACTTGTTTCCCAAGCTGCTCGCTATATACCGCACTTATGTTATATAAAGGTAAAACATTGGAAGCCATGCAACTGCAATTATAGAAAAATAATGTAGGTGTAGTAATTGTGCAGATGCAGAAACCCCAAAGCTTTAAAGCTCAAGTGGTGTAATTATTGAATTGTTAAATATAAAATTAGTTTAAAAAGTTGAATCTGATGACAAAAGACAGCCCAAAACTTCCACACAAAAAAATCACGTTTCATCTCATTTATCAAACTGAAGCTCCAAAATGTCACCCAATATAATTTAAAATAAATTAATCTATTTAAAGACACATTAGCTTTTACACATTTATTACTGAAGATGTCACATTACAACACACCCGCTTTTAAGTAATTTGTTTGTTTAGTTTTGAACGCTATTTATTTGATTATATTTATATGAACTGATTTACTTCATCTTTAACATTAGTTCTGTTAAAAGCAAAAAAAAGGTTTATGGTATTGCTGAATGTATTTTGGGTGTAAGACTTTGGTTTGTGAGAACCTCTGAGGATTATCTTTGAATGGTTTCTACAGTGTTGATGAATCAGTGTTCTATTTCATTTCCAGGTAATGCTTAATAGTCAGGGTTTTTATTTCCTCTTCGGGCGTAGGCAGAGTTTGTTTGTTCTAAATAAAAATCCAAACCAACCGCAACTGCTTGGCTCGTATTCACATCCTTTCCACGTGTCAGGTAGCCAATAACAGTGTAATTATTTCTGCTGTGTGCTCACAAAGCAGCTACCGGTGTGTCACACAGTCTGTGATGAATGTGGAAAGACCAGAGTATAACAAGCAGAGAAAATAACATGTTACTTGTTAAACTCAGGCAAGAGCATTTTCAATAGATACATCAAAAAACAAGGCAGTCTTTTCGTGAATGTGTTCTCTTTCAAATCCATTATGCACAAAAAAGAAACCCAAGAACGCTCTGAAAAACATTCCCTGTACCGACTTTTTAGACTAAAAAGATAAACGAGATGTCATCTAAGAGAGTATATACATATTATTTCCATGCCAGATTTAGCATATTTTAAATCAGTTTAAACATTAAATTGGCCTCAGACAAGCCAAGGCAGGACCTTCTTATCTTAAAAAACAGGAATCAGATGCATTTGCTGAGCCTTTCTAGTGTAAAACATCTGTTATATGTCTAACACCCTGCACCATGTTTAAGTTATGGCTGTTGAGTGCAAACGAGCTCCAGTTGAGTTGAGCTGAGCTGAATTTCTCTCATCAGTTTTTCCGCATGCTGGTTCAGGCTTCACAGACCCTGGCTCTTTACATTAAAGCAAGCTCGCTGTGTGAAAGGCGTTTTCTAAATGCAGCCCATGTGTGCGGCTGCGAGCAGGGGGTATCGGTTGTGTCTGCCGGACAGCAAGCTGTGACAAATGTAGGATTATGAAACCAGCTTTTATTTGAACGCACCAAAACCAGACACAAACAAGCTGAATTCAGTCACACTTCATAGCAGCAAAGCAAAGCAGCTTCCTTCCTCATTCTCTCTTCCTTCCTTCTTTTCTTTCCCTCTTACTTTCATCACCTTTAATGTGTGACACTTTGATACTGAACATCCTATTTCCCGTGTTCTGGTCGGTTGGCTTTACATGCAGATGGGATTGTAATTTGCATAGACTCAAAGGTCTCCCTTCTCTCCTGATGCTTTCTGACAACGCAGTGTCTATTCATCCTCTGTGTTAAGCATCCCTATAGGACATCGCCTGAATTGCTGTCTCATGCTGCTTCAAGTCTCGTTTTACACCGCAGGAACTGCTGAGGAGTTGGATTAGGAACATATTTCTTTAGAGGAAAGCAACGCAATCACCAGGGCAGGCTTGCATCCGAACTGGATAGTTCTCTCCCATATCAAAGGTTTTCCCATATTTTTGTACAAAGCCACACCGAGTCATGCTGAGAACATATCACACACACACGGTCACACACACACGGTTAGCTCTGTGGAATATGTTGTACTGAAGAGTCTCACCTGGAGACAGACACTGGGGTGTTTCATCAGAAAAGTGAATTATGGTCCTAAAGAGAGGAACTCTGATCCCCCGGTTCTTCCTATACTCAAATCCCCTTTAGTGGCTGCTGTAATCATACTTTTATACCAGCCCACCTAAAATCTATCTTTGGAGAGCCAATTAAGTTTAAATATGCACAAGAGAAAAAATAAATAGCCACTTTGTTTATTCCTGCTCGTTCCACTTTGTCTCAAATGACACAAAAGTTGCTGTATCGGTATTTAAAATAGTGTTTGTTTGCAGTTTTGTATATTTCAAACAGACCTTGTTTCAAAAGCACAGCCGTGTGAAATTAAAAGATAACATCTTCATAAATATGGAGTTGTGGGTCTCGCACAAAAGAAAGTATTTTAGTACAGATACTTTTAGGCTCCAAGTCAATACCCATATCCTCTCCCTATGTCAACAGAGACGTCTTTCTGACTAAGTCTTCCGGTTCAAAATCAAAACATCATTTTGAAATTCATAAGATGGACTGACCAAAGATCCTGAGTCATAATACACAGGAAAGGCAGTGAGGAAGGAAGTGTGATAGATAATGTGAATAAAATTGTGAATCCAAAATGACATGAAGGATGAAACAGGCAAGTGAGAGGGATGAGTGACAAGAGAAAAAAGGACAAAGATGGAACTTTGGAAGACAAAATAACAAAGACCAAGGTAACAAACTTTAAAAAACAAAATGCAGAAGTGACTTCTCAAATACAGCATTAGAGAAAAAACATTAAAGTGCTTTATACTGCAACCTTGTAGTCAAGAAACATGATAATGTGCCCTTTAGTTCCCTTAGAGAAAATGTGATGCAGTGCCATAAAGGCTTCCCTACATGCTAAGGTCTTTTTTTGGTGCTGGTGCCCTTTGATTTGCTTTTCCCTCCCCTGGACACAAGAACAAATATAGTTCTGTGTCATGAATCGTAATCATTTTTATTGGAGTTCTTTGTTTTTGTGATTTACAAAATATTGGAACATTCTTTCCCTTTGGACCTTGAAGATTTAGAAATAAGAACGAGAAGTTAAGATGAGAAATCATACAAACGTCTCATTGACATGTAAATGTGACGGTTGCCAGAAACTATTAGAGGTCACAGGTCAAAGGTTGGGAATCCCTGATGGTAGTCAAATAATGTTAGGCTTTTTAAGGTAAATTCTTAAATTAACTCATATTTTTAGCTAACCGATGCATCTAGAGGAGTATAGGAATATGAAAAGGAACAACAACTAGAAGTATGCTATGTCCATCTGAATGTTACTTAAAAATACAATATTTGAGTAAATAAGTTGTTTATCTCCACAATTAGGGCAAATAAAATGTAGGTAATAGTCCTCAGACAAAGACTACTGGGCTTGCCAACCCTCCCGATTTTCGCGGGAGACTCCCAATTTCATTGCCCTCTCCCGGTTTCCTCCCGGGGTCATATTTCTCCCGCATTTCTCCCGATTTCTGACAAAATCAGATTTACTCACGACTGTTTCCACTCGGACTTTAATACAGCTACACTATTGTTTGGTTTCCATG